>NC_056744.1:713926894-713954394 GCF_019279795.1 Protopterus annectens
TGTGATTTCACAGGTGTAGTATCAAAAATCAAGTTTTCCCAGGTCTCATTGACCCCTAGGGGGACAGCAGTCATTAATAATCCCCCGTATGCTGTTGGTATAGCTGTGCAAATCCAGCAGTTCGAAACATTAAAAGTCTCAGCATACACATATTTCATTGCTTGGAAAGTGTTAAAGTTTGGATGCCAGTCTATGAGTAATGCATTACGTTTGTTCAGTTCAACTCGTGTGGCTGAAAAAAAGGAAAGGCCACAGCAAGAAGATCAAAGTTATCAGTATAGCTAACAGGATGATCATGCAATTTTTCTGAGGTTGTTCTGCATCCCTGTTTACTCTATACCTGGTCATTTTGTTCTTGTTTTACAACAGTAACAAGGTTTTTGTCCAGTTCAAAGTTCTTAACCAATTTACAATGTGTCAGATGAATCCAGGACGCTCGCTCTGCGATCTTGACTGCAGTGGGTGTTGACAGTAGCACTTGGTACGGCCCTTCCCACTTTGGAGAACTCCAATTTCTTTTCTTCACAACTTTCACCCAGACCCACGTGCCTGGGACTACTGCTGCTTCCGATGGTTTGGCTTGTTCTTTATCTGAAACAGAATTTAACTGCAGAAGTTTGTTATTCAAAAATCGCCTCATATACTCTGCAAGTGAACTGTTAGCCTCCTTGTCTGCAGGCATGAGAGGTTTCCACTGAGGTGTATAATATGCCCTCCCAAACAGTATTTCAAAAGGAGTTAACCCTTTTGCATTTGGAACAGTTCTCATGCTCAACAGTGCCAGAGGCAGACAGTGCACCCAGTTCTTTTGTGTCTCACTAATCAATTTCCTATGCTTATTTTTCAGAACTCCATTATGCCTCTCTACTAATCCTGCAGATCGGGGGTGGTATGCACAATGGTTTTTCAAAGAAATCCCGAAATAACAGCTCAATTGTTGTATGGTTTGATTTACAAAGTGTGTGCCATAGTCACTATAGATCTTTTCCGGTATGCCAAATCTAGGAATAATTTCTTTAACAAGGACTTTTGCAACAGTAGCTGCATCTGGATTTTTGGTTGGAAAAGCTTCCACCCATTTGGAAAACATATCTGTAATGACAAGACAGTACTTTTTATTTTCGCATTTGTTTAGTTCTATGAAATCCATACAGATAGTATGGAACGGATATGGTGGTGTAGGGAAATTCCCTTGCTTAGGCTTCAGTGCCCCCTGTGCATGATGCCTGTTACAAACATGGCATGCTGCACAAAACTTTTTTGTGTAGTTTGTAAATCCATACATTGTAAATACTCTATTCACTAACTGTACCATCCCCCCTGTTGAGACATGGCGCTGCCCATGGCTCAACAAAGCTGCATATCTAAACAAGTTAGATGGTAAAATTGGTTTCCTTTCTTTGGAGATGTACAGCCCTTTCTCAAGAATTGCTCCTCGTTTTATTTATTTTTGTTTTTCTACATTTGTAGTAAGTGTCTGCATTGTTTTTAACATTTCTAAATCTAAAATCTCGGATGGTTGTAATTCCTCATTCAAAAGAAATACTTCTGAGGCTGAAGCTGCCTGCTTTGCAGCTGTATCAGCTCTCGCATTACCTTTTGAAATCCTATCCTGTTGTTTGGTATGAGCTACGCATTTACAAATAGCTACTTTCTGAGGTAGCTGAATAGATTCTAACAAATCTAAAATAAATTCTGCATGATTAATTGGTTTACCAGTAGATGTTATCATTCCTCTATTGTTCCACTGCTGTGCAAAAACATGTACAGTAAAAAAGCGTACTGACTGTCAGTAAAAATGTTCACACATTTATCCTTTGCCAAGGTACATGCCTTTGTTAAAGCAATCAATTCTGCTGCTTGTGCAGATAAGTTGTGTGGTAAAGACTTTGCTTCTAAAATCTCAGTATCAGAAACTACTGCATACCCCACTAGATTCTGTCCTGTAGGACCCCTTCTACACGAGCCGTCCACATCGTATGTCACCTCGGCATCATCCAAGGGAACATCCGTGAGATCTTTTCTAGGCAGTGTCTTTTGCTCAGTTTCCTGCAGGCAGCAGTGTGGTTTGCCATCTGCAGGGGTTGGGAGCAAGGTTGACGGATTCAAAGTTGTGCATCGTTCAATTGTCATATGAGGTTGGCTCAACAGAATAGTCATACTGGAAAGATGTCTAGCAGGAGAAAGGTATGCTACTTTTTGTTGTAGTAAAATAATCGCGACTGCATGAGGCACTCTCAATGTGAGAGGGTGGAACAACACTACTGAGGCTGAAGCCTGCACTGCCATTACAGCTGCGACTACTGCTTGTACACAGTGGGGCAAGGATCGCACCACTGGGTCTAGCTGTGATGAATAGTAAGCTATGGGGCGTTGTTTGTCCCCATGTTGCTGTTTTAACACTGATGTTATATAGCCCTGCTTACAATCTACAGTTTGGAAAAATCATTTATGATAGTTTGGTAATCCTAAAACTAATGAGGATGCTATCAGTTGTTTCAATTTGCAAAAAGCTGATTCTGCTTCTGGTGTCCATTGTAATGAATCTTGTGCTGCCATAGGCTTCTTGAATATTAAGTTGGTCAGTGGAGCAGATTCCAAGGCATAGTTTGGAATCCAACTCCGACAAAAATTAGTCGTACCTAGGAAGGACATCATTTCCTTCTTGGTAGTCAGTTTGGGTGCTTGTAATATTGCTGTTTTTCTGTCTTCATCTAATATTCTACCTTCTTTGGATATTACATATCCCAGGTATTTAACCTATTTTTTCCAAAGCTGCAGTTTGTTTTTGTTTACTTTGTGTCCTTGAGTGGCTAGAAATTGTAGTAATGCTATGGTATCTTCTCTGCATTCTTGCTGGGTGGGGGCAGCCAGCAGAATGTCGTCTACATAAAGTAAAATCTGGCTGCCTTTCGGTGGTATAAATCCTGCCAGGTTACTTGCCATTTCCTGTGCGAATATTGTTGGACTCTCACAATATCCCTGTGGTAGTCGCGTGTATGTATACCTTTTCCCTTGAAATGTAAATGCAAACCAATGTTGGCTGTCAGGGTGTATCGGTATTGAGAAAAACGCATTGCTAATATCTACCACAGAAAAATACTTTTGTTGAGGTTTCAAATCATTTAATAAAGTGTGTGGATCTGGCACTATAGGTGCCGTGGGTATAACTGCGTCATTTACAGCTTGTAAATCTTGGACCATACGCCATTCTCCATTTGCTTTCCTAACAGGAAATAAGGGTGTATTACATGGCGAATCGGGAGATTCTATCAATGCTCCTTCCTTAAGTAAGGCTGCTATTATAGGTTTGATTCCTACTTCTGCATCCTTTCTTAAGGGATACTGTCTCTTTTGAGGTCTAAATGCTGACTTTGGCGTGATAGTGACTGGTCCTGCTGTACGAATAAGTCCTACATCTGATTTCCCTGTTGACCAGAGAGTCTCTGGTATGCCTCGTAAGGCCTTTTCCTCTTCCTCTAGTAAGAGTACTACTCAGCTGTCCTCACTTGCCTGCAAGTGCATAGCTGGGTGTGTCTGTGTTATCCAATTCAACTTCTGCTTTTGTACTCCCTGTTCTGAAAGCTCTAATTCTGTCTGTTTTTCCCACCATGTGACTTTTTCTCCTAAGTCTGCCCATTTCACATTCTTATCTTTAGTCAGACTGACATGTGGTAATCGATTAGATTTGTAAAGTGCTAGAAATTCCTGGGGCAATGAACAGCTAACTACACTGTTTCCTTCTGTGTCCCAGTGCAGATTACGTAATACTAATCTGTTACCATGGTTTCTAAACATATGTTCATCGTGCATACAGCTGCAGTCATAACAGATGGGTTATCCTGCCGTCCGGCGTCGGTTCTCGTCACTTCTTCCCTGACGTCAGTGCGGCAGGGGTATAAAAGAGGCAGCCAACACCATTTTCTTCAGTCTTTCTTGCCGTGCGGTGCCCAAAGCAGAAGCAGTTCGCAAGTGCCGGTCGGCCTGCTCCTGAGATTTACGAAAGTATTTCAGCCAAAGTCTTCTTGAAAGCTAAGTACCCTGTTGGGGAAACTTTTCTTGCCTCAGACCGATGTCAGACAAAGTTAATAATTGCATTTCTTGTGGGAAGCAAATACCACATAAGGATTTCCACTCTTTCTGTATACCTTGCTTAGGCCCAGACCACGACGTCACAGCCTGCTGTTTTTGTGCTAGATTCAATAAACGCACTATTAAGTGTCGGGCGGAGTTCGCCCTTCACTTTTTTGGCAAAAAATTTAATTGTATTATGTCATCGGATACTCCGACTCCAGTTTTGAGCAATAAACGCAAAAATAAGGACCGACATACGAGGTCCGCACCACCTACTGAAACCACGCTAAGGCCGACTACCGGTTCTCCGGTACTCAGCGAGGCGCCTACGCAGCCCCTGAGTACCGATGACAATGCATTACCGGTGTCTTCAGTACCCGAGGTCGCAGGCACCTCGGCCCCCATTCCTACTACAGATACCGACGCCACTCCTGGCGGGGAAATTCAGAATTTAGACAGGCCGGACATTTCTCAAGGGGTCTTCAGGCCTTCCTCCTTCTCTATTAAAGCCTTCACTAAATCTAAAACAGCCATGAAAACCAAAAAACAGGTTCCTCAGACACCCTCTCAAGGCACCATGCCTAAAAAACAGATGCTTAAAATGGCTGAGGACTTCATTACTCTTATCAGGGGGTTCTCAACCCCCCTCTGACAAAAGGCCCAGATTAGAGGAAAACTACCCTTCCTCAGATCAAGCTTCTATTACCTCAGAACTATCTGAGGACCAGGATTATGCCTATTCTCCATTCAAAGACTCTGATGCAGAGAAGTCTATTCCCTCGGTCTCCCCCCCTGAGGACTTCTCTTTTGGAGAAATCCTGCATACATTGAGAGAACACTTTCACTGGGAAGGCCAAGATTACTCAGATTCCAAGAAAAGGCTCAGGGAATTTCTTCTGCTCCCCCAGCATAGGCCTCAGGCTATCCCTCCTGTTTTAGATATATTGGATGATGTGTACACAGAAGCCAGCTTTAATCCTGATTCTTTGCCTCCAGCTCCTGTTAAACCAGACGGGTATTACCATGTTCCTGATTCTCACCAGTTCCTATATAAAAGCCATGCTGCTGACCCAGAAACTATTTCACAGGGTCCCAAGGGAATTAAGGCGTCTACTGCTAAAAACCCATTACCTTCAGAGAGAGATTCCAGAGCTTTAGAAAAGTGGGGGAAAAAGGTGTACACCTCGGCCACTTTAACCATGAGGGCATTAAACTGTCAGTTCCATATGTTAAAGTATCAACAGTTTTTGATATCTCGGCTGAAAAGCAAGATGACACAACCAGAACAACCAGATTTAAAAGAGTTGCAGGATTTGTTGCATGGTGCAGAGCAAGTGGGTAAACATACCTTGCAGTGTGGTTTTGATGCTTTAGAGGCCCCATGTAGAGCTGCTGTTACGGGGTCTGTTATATGTAGGCATGCTTGGCTCAAAGAGCAAACCTTACCATATCATGTCAAAGCTAAATTATTAGATGCACCTCTTCAAAAAGATGTATTGTTTGGTGCTAAAGCTGAGGAGGTGCTAAAGAAAATGGAGGAAAAAGCGAAATCAATGCAAACAGTGAAAGATTTCCTGCAGGTACAGCCTCCACGTTTCAGCAGAAACTGGCCTTCAAAAAATTGGTCCTTTCCAGCCATGGACAGACCTCAAAGGGGTAGATACAGGCGTCCAAGGGGTAGAGGGCAACCTCAAGGATCTTTCAGAGCCAGACGGTGGCAAGCACCAACCCCAAGAGGTGGAGAAGATAGATCACAGTCTTTTAGAAAACAGACACAATGACTTCCCCCTACACCTGCCAAACAAAGCTTTAATGACAGCACCTTTGGGCGGAAAACTGGCATTATTCTCAAAAAATTGGCATATTGTTACAAAAGACAAATGGATTCTGGACATTACAGACAGAGGCTACAGGTTCCACTTTCACACCCTTCCAAAAATGAGAGGCATGCCAAACCTGCCACAAAATCAAAGGGCAGAGGCACAAAAACAAATTTCAGCTGTCATGGACATGAAAGCAATTCAAGAGGTACCTGCAAAAGAACAAGGTCAAGGGTTTTACTCCAGACTATTCCTGGTACCAAGGAAAGACAAAGATTGGAGACCTATCTTAGACCTATCCATCCTAAACACTTTTCTACAGGTGCCAAAATTCAAGATGCTCACATTACAGCAGCTTCTTCCCATGCTGGGCAAGGAGTCTTGGCTGGTAACATTGGACCTCAAGGAGGCATACCTGCATGTCCCTATCAGACAAGATTGCAGAAGATACCTCAGATTTCTTGCAGGTTCAACCCATTACCAATTCTCTGCATTGCCCTTTGGCTTATCTACTGTGCCCAGAGTGTTTACGAAATGCCTGGCATCAGTAATCGCCTTCTGCAGACTACAAGGGATACAAATCTACCCATATCTGGACGACTGCCTGATCCAAGCGGACAGCAAGGACATACTACTGCAGCACCTGGCGTTTGTAATAAAACTGTTGAACTTCCTGGGATACACAGTCAACAAAAAGAAATCAAAACTAATACCCTCTCAACAAATAATTTTCCTGGGTGCCAGCTTGGATACAACCACCCAGATGGCCTACCTCACGCCAGACAGCAAGGGCAACTGTCTCAATACTTCAGAAAAATGGCAACTTACACCAGACTAACTGCAAGGAAAGTCCTGCAGGCTCTGGGATTCATGGCATCTTGCATCCTACTAATCCCATGTGCAAAGCTGCATATGAGGAAACTTCAATGGTACCTAAAAAACTTATGGTCTCAACACAGCCACAGCTTGGAAGCAATTATACCACTCATTCCATGCCTTCAAAAGGAATTTATGTGGTGGGCTCAAGCTTGCCAAAGAAACACAGGTCTTTCTTTCTGTATACCTCAAGCAACTCAAATCATCACAACAGATGCCTCAGACTACGCCTGGGGAGCACACATGACAGATCAGTGCATTCAGGGAAAATGGACACGAAAAGAGAAGCACCTTCACATCAACCAAAAGGAAATGCTAGCTGTGCAAAAGGCTATTATGACCTTCAAAGACCTACTGCATCCAGGCCAGCTATTGATAAGGACAGACAACACCACAGTGATGTGGTACATAAACAAACAGGGGGGAACTCATTCATACCCCCTGTGCAGGCAAGCCATGAACCTATGGAACACAGTGCTGGAATTGCAAATTCAACTACAGGCACAATTCTTGCCAGGGAAGGAAAACACACTGGCAGACAACCTAAGCAAAAATATGACAGATCCACATGAATGGAAGTTGCATCCTCAAGTTTTCACAAAGATAACTCAGGCATGGGGACAGCCAGATATAGATCTCTTTGCTACCCACAGAAATTGCCAGTTGAAAAAATTTTGTTTAAGGACCTATCATCCACAGGCCTGGAAAGTGGACGCACTTTCCTTCAATTGGGCAACATTGACAGTCTATGCCTTCCCGCCTCTTCCTTTGCTGCCCAAAGTTCTATTAAAAGCCAGAGCAGAGAGGCCGAAAATGATTCTCATTGCTCCAGACCGGCCAAGACAACACTGGTATCTGCTCCTGAAGAGCCTGACACATTCTCCACCATGGATCCTACCTCTAGTCCCTCTTCTGTTGTCCCAGCACAACTACAAAACTCTTCACAGCCATCTCAAAACTCTAAATCTAGCTGCATGGAGAATTCCTTGATTTCCCAATAGTTTCTCCTCTCCAAGGAGGTGCAAGATGTCATCCTGGAGGCCAGAAGACCTTCTACTAGAAAGGCCTACTCCGCAAAATGAAAACGATTTTGTGCCTGGAATCAAAAGAAGGGACAGAATCCTTGGGTAATAAATATACCTCAAATTTTACAGTACCTAGCGGAGATGTTAAACAATGGACTTTCCTTCTCCTCCATCAAGATCCACGCTTCAGCCATTTCTGCACAATACAACACAGATCCTCCTTTATTCTCTCATCCTCTCTTAAGGCAGTTCCTCAGAGGGGCAAAGAATATAAAACCCCCAAGGAAACCACCAGTCCCTGCTTGGGACCTCAACTTCGTATTGGAAAAGCTGACCCTTCCTCCCTTTGAGCCAGCTTCTTCATCAGAGTTACAGTACTTGTCATGGAAAACAGCCTTTCTTCTGGCTATCACCTCAGCTCGCAGGGTTTCTGAGCTACAGGCCCTCATGGCTGTGCAACCATTCATCATTTTCCATCAGGACAGAGTTTCCTTATAAACCAACCCTACCTTTATGCCAAAGGTAGTATCCAGTGTAGCTTTGAATCAGACTAACCACTTACCTACCTTTTAACCTAACCCACAAAACAAAGGGGAAAGACTACTACATTCCTTGGACATTCACAGACAACTTTGTTATTATTTGGACAGGACAAAGCCATTCAGGAAATCTGAGCAACTCTTTGTGTCCTATGCTGCAGGTGCTCAAGGAAAGGCTATTTCCAAACAGACAATTTCAAAATGGATAGCCCACTGCATACGCTTTTGTTACTCATTTCATGGAAAATCTGTGCCTGCATGCATCAGATCCCACTCCACCAGAGTCACAGCTACCTCTGCAGCCTTTCTCAGGGGGGTCCCTACCAAGGATATTTTGGAAGCAGCCACCTGGAGTTCAGTGCACACTTTCTCCAAACATTATCACCTCCCACTATACTCTAAATCTAGAGCGGGCTTTGCCACAGCAGTCCTGCAGGGCATCCTAGCCCCTCCTAGTTCCTCTTAGTGCCTACCACCCTTACTTAGCTTTGGGATTCTACCCATCTGTTATGACTGCAGCTGTATGCACGATGAACATAGTACAGTTTTGTACCTACCATAAATGTAGATGTTTGAGTGTTCATACAGCTGCAGTCCAGGTTTCCTCCTCCATCCCTCTTAGGACAGGCCTTATGACAAACACTTTTCATATAACCTTTTTGGGGTATTCTTTTATGGTGTATTTGCTTGCAACTACTGTTTTTGATTTATCAACATTGCATTTTTGCGTAACATTATGTTTGCCTTCCTTCTGGGGGCACCTGACATCTGGGGCAAGAAAAACTGAAGAAAATGGCGTCGGCTGCCTCTTTTATACCCCTGCCGCACTGACGTCAGGGAAGAAGCGATGACAACCGACGCCGGACCTAGACTTTGGAATTCGACTGACCGAGGACCCGCCTGACGGCAGGATAATAACCCATCTGTTATGACTGCAGCTGTATGAGCACTCGAACATCTACATTTATGGTAGGTACAAAACTGTACTTTCTTGCTCATATTCTTTATCAGGTCCTGGTTTGCTACAGTAATATAGAGTACAATGCAACAAAAGTTTTTTATCAGTGTCAAGGGAGGGGGATTTACTGATGGCTACGTTCATCAGTTCTTCGGTTACTACCCCTGGACCAGTCGTAACCAAGTCCTGGCTGTACCAATAAAATGTTTCACCCTCCAGTCGCACCACAAAAGTATCCATTTGTCACTGTGCTTCCATACCCTGCATAGTTGGAACTACTGCTATGCCAAATATCTGCATAAGGTCTCTGCCCAAAAGATTTACTGGGCATTTTGCAGAAACAACAATTTTGCTTTTCTGGGTCATCCCTGAAACAGGGTCAGTTATTGCTATGTTGTGGGAGAGTGACTCCTGATACAGCTGTCCATTAGCTGCTTTCACTAATATGTAATTCTGTATTTTCTGGTAGTTTGGAAGGATGTATCAGGGTCCGTGAAGCCCCTGAGTCACACAGGAATTTAACTTCCCTCCCCTCTACCAGAAGTGTAACTTCCGGTTTTGTGTCTGCTAAGTAGAGCTCAAAGCTCAATAATGCTAAGTCTAAAATTTCATTTTCTTCACCATCGGTGATTTCTTGTACTTCCTCTATTTCTTCTATCACATTCTCTACTCCTTCTATCACATTTGCATTTGTCTTTTCTTGGTTATTCCCTTCTAGTGATTCTTGACTATCATATAGTCAGTCCTCACCCTCCTTGTCTTCCATGGTTACCTTCTTATTTTGCCTGCAATCCCTTGCCAAATGTCCCTTTTTTCCGCATTTAAAGCATTCACCCCTTTTCTTTCTCTCTTCAAACTCTTCTGATTGCTTATCAGATTGTTTGTTTCCCTGGGCATTTTTCTTACCCTTCTTCCCGGACTATACTACAAAGACTTCTGCTCTGTCTTCTACTGCAAATACTTGAGTTTTCTTTTTCTTTTTGCTATTAAAATGCCTTTCAGCATGTCTTGCATATTCAAGTAATGACTGTAATCTACTCGTACGATGATCTACCATGTGCTTTGTAATAAAACTACTTATGGGTGCAATACTACCCTTCAAAAATGCATTCTTTAGTTGCTGCTCATATGGGGAATCATGTGTTTGGTCTTCAGGTACCTGCATTCCACAATGGTTATTAAAACACTCTAATAATCTGGCAAAATATTTATCAACAGTTTCACCTTCTTGTTGGATGCATGGATTAATGCAAGTCCAGTCAGCCCTAGGCTTCCATTTCTCAGAGATTCGGTCTGTCAGACCTTTCACTCTGTTATCCAGTTCTGCGTTTCTGTGTGGGAGTGGCCTATGTTCTGCGTCACGGGGATTCCAGTTGCCACTGATCATGTGCCAATCTGGACCTACGATTTGTCTGACTACTTTCTACACTTCCTCTCCATTTAAATGGTAACTTAACCTCATGCCCTGTAAGTCTTCTAAGAATTTTCTAAAATTAACTTTTGGATGGGGAATTCCCTCTGTGGCTTTCCGGATGTCTTCTGGTGTCCACGGTCCATATACTAGAAGAGTTGGGTCCTGTCCTGCCTGTGGATTTGGTACTTCTATGAGTGGACATATCTCTTCTTCACTCATAGCTTGTGAATTTTTATTTATTTCATACAATTCAATATCCCCTCTTAAGTTGCGTGTTCGAGACCTAGTCTCGACAGGATCTCTGACAAATGGTTTTGATTTCACAGGGACAGTTGGGTATAGCGGAGGTGGATCTGCTTGTCCACTCGCTTCATATTCTGGTAAGGGGGGTGGAGGGGCCAATGCTATTACCAAGTTATTGTCTTCTTTATTTAAAAACATTGCTTTTGAATTTTTATTCTTTTGTTCCCTGCGGTTTGCTTCCTCAAGCCACCTGTGTGCCTGAGGACCTCCCAATTGACGTTGCTTTTTTACCTGACCTTTTGCGTCTGTTTTAAGTTGTTTGACAAGTTTGATAAGTGAAGGTTTATCTAATTTGCCATCAAATTTTTATTTATTAACCCATTTTGCATAGTACCTAACGTTATCGGCACGCTGTAATTGCATATATTTCGCGTCTTCAGTTAATGGCGGATCTCGGGAACTTTTTGTGCACTTATTTCCCATGTTGTCTTAACTTAGTTAGAAATTGTTACGTAACCCTTCTTATCATGTGGTACCACAATTTTCTCTTTTTCACAGTTTATCTAGAATAGCTGCCAACCTATCCTGTTTCCCTGATCTATGACAAGACAGCAATCTTCTTTGTCCCTGATTTATATAAAATCTCCCTGACAAAAACAAATACTGTAACAAGTCCCTGATCTGAAACAAAGAAAAGGTAAATTCCTCCTTACCTGAGCCTCCGTGATTGATCGTGTCACTGGAACCATTGACTCGTCCTCCAATCGCAGATCAGAAACAGTGGCTGGCCTCTTTTGAACGACAATTCAGTCGGAGGTCTTTCAAAGCAGAAGAACTGATGTGGCCTCTTCCCCATGCGGTTTCATGCCACCGGGCCCATCTGACCTGAGCTAGAGCGAGAGTTTTCCGGTCCGAAGGACCAATCTGTCAAAGGAAAAATAAACTTCAAAAATGATCAGTACACGGTAGGTTCAGGTTAAGGCACTTTAATCTTGCAGCAAGGAGCCAAAAACGTGCTAATACAGAGTTTGTCCAACTAAAATCAGGAAGTAAGTTCATCTTTAAACACTTTCTAACAAGACATTGCCTACCAAGCTGACGTAACAGATCACAAGTTTTAACATCATCATTACATAGCAGCTGTTTGTCCATGATTTTCTGCTTGCACTATCAATTTTATGAAAATCTTCCTAAGAAAAACAACGTGGCCTTGGTGACCACCAGTTAGTTACAACTTCCCACTATGTTATGTTACCATTCAAGGTACTATAGCTAATTCGAGCACAAAGCAAGTACAGATTCTTCAAGCAGTCTTTTGTTTCATGTATCTCTTCCTTTCCGCAGCTGTGCATGTTCTCATAACACGAACAGAGCTGATTGTTCATATTCAATCATATTATAGAAAACGGTATTGTTCTATTCATACACTATTCATTCATTTTCCTGACTTAGCAGATAATCACCTGCTTCTCAGTACATTTCCAAAAGGCATAAACATGAATTTTGCTGTCCTAGCAAATGCTAGGTCAGGGTGCATCTTGCAGTTTCAGAAAGCATACTGTGGTTTGAAAAATCATCTTATAATTTCATACAGAATTAAGCTGTACATAAAATAGAATGAAATGTGTTAACTCTTTTAGCTTCTAATAAGCATTAGACATATATATAAATACATATTTCTCTAACAGTGTTAAATACTCGAATAATTGTTCGCACGTCAAAATTGCAATAAGGGTAGTGCAGGGTTTCTAGTGGGTTCTTTACTAGATCAAACATTCTGTTCACATATTGCATTTGTTAGAACAACCCATTTTTGCAATGTGGGTATGTGAATGAGGATTTCTTTACCTCCTGGTGTTAGCTTTGTTGTGTGTTAATCCCAGGATTCCATATAGTGCAGCTTTGGAAGATAAAACAACTCTCATTTTTTTGGAATAAGGAGGCTGTAGAGAAGAAATATCCAGTTTAGGGGATAAACTGTTCATCATAGCTAGAACTTAGTTCTGAAACACTTCAAAGTTATACAATCCAGGAATATATGATGATAACCATTTTGATCACTGCTGTGGTAGCCTAAGCTAGATGGGTTATATCCTGCTAAGCATATAATGGCCAGCTCGCCAGCTAGCTTGCCAAAGGGTCAGGGCACTTTTCACACATCCAAACCATTAGACAGCTTGAGCTGAGCTGATTAAAAGACAGGTTTAGGCAACAAGCCCTTCAGAGCTTTCATGCCAACTGAGAGAGAAGGAGGCTGAGCCCTGATAAGACATAGCTAGGAGTAAAATGACATAAATGTCCAAACCCCACATCACAAATCACACCAGAAAATAATGGGGATAAATTGAGGGAGCAGTTACTGCAGCAGTGATCATTTGAACTTCTGCTGTCATGGTAAGTTTATTTACACAACTGTACAATGTTAAGCATATTGATCAGTGCTGCAGTAGCCTAAGTTATATCAGTAGACTGCCATAGCTTAGAACATCTAGAAGACTGAAGGGGACAATTAGAACTTCTACTGTTATGGTAAGTTTACTTACGCAGTGGTACTTTTCCAGTTGCCCACACATACTTGATCATATCTCAGACAAGAATAGTCTGCCCTATGTGACATCTTTAAATAGTTGATCTGGGGTGTCAAAACATTTAGATGAGATGGAATATGTAAGGTTGACTGTAATCATCTCTCAAACTTGCTTTTTTATTTTTGTGTCTAGCTTATTCTTCCAATCCTTTTAAAGCTTATCCATCTCAACATGACAAGTGTTAATTAAAATATTGTAGGCTGCACCTGTTATACACATCTCCTTATGGTCCATGAACCTAATTTTTAAGAACCGGCTTATCAAACTCTGATAAATACCCTCTGTAAAAATATAAAGTTTCAGAGATTTACATCTTGTTTTCAACTTGTAAAATTTAAGTTAATCAGCTGGCATTGTTTTCTTATTAGCTGAGAATTACTGTTGGGATACAACTCCCTTAAGTTCTACTAACTGTTCCCAGAAAGCATCTGGCAAGACTTCATTCAACCAAATTTGAAACCCATTGTCACCGAAACCCATTGTCACCAGTATCACAAGCAGGGCTTGGACAAATCAGAGATAGATGTTCATAAGTCACTGCAGTAGCAGCCTTAGGTATAGGGGTTATATCCTGCCAGGGATATAACAGCGAGACAGCTTTCCAAAGTTTTCTCTCCCCCACCCACATGTGCCCAAGCTGTTGGGTTGAGCTCCTCTGTGAAGAAAACAGCAACCTGGGCACCAAAATACTTCAGTAATTTCTTACCACTTGTGAGCGTGCTCTGATTGGGTTTCAGGGAATTGATTGTCATTGTCTGTCTTATGTTTCTGGGCAGATGAGTCTTCTTTGGGGAATCTATTCCACACATTTTCTTTTTGATAAATTGTACCAGATCTTTTAAGAATATTGGCAGTATAATTGTGTTTACTATTTTGCAGAAATGTATGGCATGTTATTTTTATCTTGGACTGCATATTCTTAATTGGAACACTAATATGTGGAAAAAAGTACTACTTTTGTTCTGATTTGTTATTTTTTTATTGAGGCTTATTTATTCTTCACAGACAAATTATAGGCTCCTTGGAGCAGCTTTGACAGGGATTCTGTCATCCTGTTTGACTAGGACATAGAGCACCTTTCCACTTACTCAGCCCCTGCTTCTTCTCTAAAGAAGAAGAATCTGTCTAAGGAGCCCTTGCAAACACAATATTGGTCCATGGCTCAGCAGCTGCTGGTTGACTCTGCAGTAGCAGTTTGTTGGTTCTCAGACCACTCAACTTTTTCTCCATATCCCTCTGGGTGTAGCCCTTCAGTCACTGTAATTGGGAGTTAGCCATGTCCATTGCAGCTGTTCATGTGTGCTTTGCAGGCATGGAAAAGTCATGGGAGTTTCAACAGGGAGTGCTTCCATGTGTAGCTGGGTGCAGAAGCATGTTCCCTGGGATAAGGTATTCTTGAGTCATTCCCCTTCTAGGAATGTCCCTAGGGAAAAAAAGAAACAAAAAGTTGAACATTTGTTCCTCTGTGTGTGTTTTTTTTGTTTTATTTATTTATTTTGATAAAGGAGAACTTATTACTTTGGTTAAAGGTTTATTGCAGGTTTTAAAATGCCTTGAGCATGAATGGAATTTTGTGGAAGAAATAAGTCATTTGCTTCAGTTTCTGAGAATTCCTTGTCAGACAAACATGAGAGAGAGGAATAAGTGATTTTCTATATTTTCTGCTCAAATCCCAGATTCTGATTGAGAGGAAAGTACTTCCTCAGAATATCCTTTAGTGGAATTTTTCTTTTTCTAAGAATGTGTCCTGAATGAGTAATTTGTTTCAATTGGAACAAGTTGTTTCTGCATCTTTGAAGAAATATTGTATATTATAGGTGGATGTACTAATACTTTTCCTACTTCTCCTTTGTTGGCAGCCTTGGAGGATGTTGGATGTTTTTTATTTTGTCAGCAGTAAGCCTGATAGTCAATTTTCAGCCCTGAAATAAAATGGGAGGGTGGCCTAATGGTTAAGGTGTTTGCCTTACAAACACAAGGTGCAACGTTTGAGTCTCACAAGGTATAATTGGCTTGGCTTAAAATGGCTTGCAAGAGCAGTTAGCTTAGTACTAACCTATGAACCTATAAACTGACTTTATAAGATTCCTTAGTCTTATAAATATTTGTTTTCTCATCCCAAGCAGCTATTTCTATTTCTAGTCCAACTGCTAACAAAAAGTTTGTGAATACTAATTCTTCACTTTCGGGCAAAGATATAAAAACTTTTGACAGATTTGATAAGCAAATTTATTCCCATACAACTTCAGCCTTCAGAATTCTGAATTATCAGACTCATCTGTTGAAATACATGCTGGCTTGTTTTGATGTATTGAGGAACATTTCTGCCATTGTTTTATCATCGCAAGGTAGCGCTCCTCTGAATTTTGTTCTTGCTTCTCTCTCACAGGTAACTAAACATTTTTAAGAGTTTATATAATTGTGCTGACTCTGTGCCCAGGGCAGCAGTTGATATTACTGTGATGAGATATTTTCCTTTGGTACATACTCAGGAGTTTTCTAAAGATGTTAAATCAAAAATATTAAATTCTGCTATAAGGAGGTTTTGATTGGTCCTTCTATTTATTTATATTTATTTGGCATTTGTTTACCAGGAAAGTCTGACTGGGTATGAGCACATTTTCAGTGGAGGCCCGGTCAGAAAAGCTCCACAGTACACATTAAACAGAATTAAAAAAAAATAACAATGGTTACAAATATTAAGACAATAACAAAGCAATACAATACGTGAAATACAGTAAAAGAAAAATAAGCAAAAATGTAAAGACAAGCAATAAAGTTGACCATACATTATATACAAGGTAGAAGAGAGTTCATAATGTGCATGTTAAATAATGATGCAGGAAAAAAATATAACAGAATAAGTAATACATCGTAAAAGCCATATACTTTTTCTGGCAAGAGAATTAGATAGTAAATTTCAGTCAAATTCTGGGCTAGAGAAAGGTTAGTGTAAGAATATAAAGAAAGGACATTAGAATGTTAAGGAATTAAAGAGAGATGAGGCTAGATAGCAGGTAAAGCAGGAAGGGAAGCAAGACATATCAAGAGAAAGTCTATTAAGAGTGTGGAAGAAGGGATTAAAAAAAGAGTACTAAGATGGCAGGGAGCAGGGGCAGATCCAATTATTGGTTAGATGTTCTTTCAACCTAGACTGGTTGGGGTACAAGTCTTATTGCTTCTGGAATGCTATTCCATGATTTGGCAACACAGTGAGTACAGACTAACTGTGTTAGATCTTTGAGGTTTGTAAATAGATAGTAGATACTTATGACAGGAGCACATGTTACGAGATGGAATATAGTGTTGAAGTAGTGATGATGTAGTTTGTGAAAATGAGTTGTACGGTAATTTATGAGTTAATCGTATTATTAAAGGTGAGTGTTATTATTAAAGGTGAGAAGGAAGAGAAGGAAGAGCCAATTTAGGGACTTGAGAGCAAAGCAGTGGTAAGAGTAGTGGGCCTGACCTCTGGCAAATTTAGCTACTTTATTATAACATTGACTAAGTTTTGCTTTGAGGGAAGAGTGAAGATTGGTTAGGATAGGTGAAGGGTATAGAAGGGGGGGAGGGTAAGAGATATAATAGAGAAGAGGCAAAGTTTCCTGAGTCACAAGCTTTGTTGAGAGTGTAAGTAAAGGATAGTAGAGCAGTGATAGTGCTGTGTGCTAGTCTGAATCCATGTTGGGTGGGAGAGAGAAGATTATTGCCAAGTAGGTATTGAAGAAGTTGTTTATGGATAATTTTTTTTCTAGAATCTTTGATAGTGGTGAAAGAATAGCAATTGGCCAATAGTTAGAGATTTCTGTGAAGGTGCCAACTTTGTAGAGAGGAAGGATGTAGGATTTTTTTCCGTAAGGAGGGGGCATAAGACTCCTTGATGGATCTATTAATGATTATTGCGATAGGGTAGGCAATTGAGTTAGTAGACATTTTTAGAAATTCATTGGGAAGATTTTCTGCAGAGGGGGAATATGGCCTGAGCTTGCACAGGAGGGATTTGATAAAGGAAGTAGAAACTAGTTGAGGGGAAAATGTGAAGTGACAGAGAGGGTAGAGGGAGATGGAGTGAATTTGTCACTGATGGAAGCTATGCTATGCGTGAAGTAACAGTTAAAGTGAGTTGCTATGTCAGGGGAGATACTCACACAGGATGGTTGAGGGAAGGGCTGACTTCCTGGGTTTAGAATTTTTTTTGATAGTGTGCCAGAAGGTTTTTGGACTGGATTTTTGCTGATCTTGTAGATTTGCATAGAACTGTTTTTCGTCTAAATTAACCTGTTTCTTTACAAGGTTACGTAGTGCTTTGAAATGTTGTAAATTACTGTGAGTCTTATGTTTTAGGTAAGTTGTCCAAGCCTTGTCTCTTTTGTGCATGAGTGATCTGGTATAGACAGAAAGCCAAGGAGTATAGCTGGTTTTGACTCTCTTCCTTCTGGTGGCAGCTGAATTGTCTAAAATGTTGAGGAATGTTAAATTAAATTGTTCATCTGCATCATGTAGTAGTAAGTATTTAAGGAAGGACCAATTGATGAAGTTTAGTAAATCTGTAACAGCCTGCTGGTCAAAGCTGGATAGGTTTCATACTGTCTTGTAGGTGTTTTATGTACATCAATGTGAAATAAGTCTAGTTGTACAGATGGGGTGGTGATCACTAATAGAGTCTGGAATTGTTTTGGAGTGAGAGAAATTGTTAGGATGGGAGAGCAAAATCGAATCAGTTATTGAGCCATTTTGGTTTGGCAGTTATTGAGCCATTTTGGTTTGCGGAACTGGTAAAGGTTGTGTGAGCAATTCGTTGAAAAATCCAAACAGGTTTATGCTATGTGTGGGAAATTGTAAGTTGTTTCTGCCAGTCAATGTTGACATCACCTAATATTACTATTTCTAGAGAGATATTTTGTGATACCCAAGCTAGGATACTTTCCAGAGTTAATAAGATATCTCCAGGGGGTGTGTATAAAGCTAGAATGCAGAGACTTTTATTATTGTTTAATTTAAGGTAGGTGATCAATACTTCAGCTTTGTCAAAGGAGTTTATGGATTGGTTGCGAGGGGTTAGGGAAATAGAAGCAGGATATATTACTGCAACATCGCCTCATTTTCTTTTAAATCAGTCAGCTCTGAACATATTAAAGTCTGGAGGAAGTACTTTGGTATCCTTTACGTGTGGTTTAAGCCAGGTTTCAATGATTACTAGTATATCAGGAGATGGTGCAGTTATCCAAGCATGCAACTCAGAAATATTGTTGCACATGCTATGTGCATTTACTGAGATAAATTTAAGCATATGTTATGTACCTGGAAAATGGGTTGAAGATGTGGATTGTGAGATGTTGGGACCAGGGTTAGGGTGAATGCCACCACAGAGCACGAGGAATTGCATGATTGTGTAGTTGTTGTTGTCTTTCGGCTTTTCCCGGTTAGGGGTCGCCACAGCGGAACTCCGGTCTGCTAATGATTGGCAGTAGATTTTTACGTGCCGAGTTGCCGCCCCTGATGCACAACCTTCAACGAAGGTACGCCCATTTACGCATGTCTCCACACAGAAGACTCTCTAGCTGAGAATCGAACAGGACAACATCTTACTATGAGGCAACAACGCTACCTCAGCACCACCACTGCAGATCTGTAAAGACAGGATTTCATTTTGGTTAAATTGTACAGGTAAGTGTAATGTTAAATGGGTGCAGCTGCATCTGAAACAGTTTGGGTGTAAAGAACTCTATATTGTCTGTGTGAAAGAAATGAGTAGGGATCTAGCTTAAGGTTGTTTGGTACCCTTCCTTAACTAAGCACAGTGGGATCAGAAACTGCTGCAAGTACAATTCCTAATTAAAATAAGCTGGGAGTGGGGTGGGGGCACACACTACAAAGATTACAAGTGTAACAAAACAAACACATTATATTAAACACAACTATTCAAGCCAAATAACATTGCATATTGAAAAAAATGATTAAACGGAAAAAACATTTATACACAGTCTTGTGTATAAAGTGTTTTGCCAGGTTTGCAGAGAGCTTGCAGATGATTTTTGTTGTTTTGAGTCCACAATGTTTAAAGTCATCCAGGGGGACAACTTGTAGTTTAGAGATGGGGGTAGCAGAATGTCTTATGTATAAAGTGTTTTTGCAGGTTTGCAGAGAACTTGCTTATGAATTTTGTTGTTTGAGTCCACAGTGTTTAAAATCATCCAGGGGGATATCTTGTAGTTTAGAGATGGGGGGTGGGGGGGTGGGGGGGGTAGCAGAATTATCTAGTGTACACACTCCCAGGGAAAGACTAATAGGGCAGACCAGAGTTTGCAGATACCAGAGTGAAAGTACCCAGTTACTCAAACAATTTGACGAAAAAGAATTAATTCAGAGGGTCAGTAAAAATTTTCAGCCTTCCTTCTCAAAGTCTACAAAACCTCTGGTTCATTGTTCAGAAAACAAAACAGGCCACCTCTACAGTCTGCTGGCAAGCAGGAGAGAACTTTCCAGAAAAAGGGACAGTCCACTATTTCAGAATGTTTTTTGTAGCCACCCCTCCCCTTCACTCATTCAGTCTGTTTCAAAGCCTGATTCTCCAGTTTCCAATTTGGTATCAGATTGACTCAAACTGGATTCTGAAACTACTTCAGGAGGATTATAAATGGCAGTGGAAAAGCTACTTCCTTTTTGGGGAATCCCCCTTCATCCCCCAAATCAGACTTCCCTGTTTCCTGCTGTCGTCACAGGTCATAGAACCAGCTCCCCCAAATCTGCTCACTGTTGGCCTGTAGTTTTTAATTCCCCTTCTAACAAAAGCCCAAATGAAATGATTCATAGGTTCATAGGTTTATACTAGGCTATCTGCCCTAAGGCATTTATAAGCCTAGCCCAAATTTTTGTGGCTTACGCCACCCCTTATATGAAAAAATACTGTGCCCATTAGTTTGTTGTGCCTCTGTCCAGCAGTGACACAGATAAGATTCCCGGGGTAAACCTACGATCTCCCATCCACAGGTCTAGATTTCTCTTGAACAGAGTCAGCGAGGTGCTCTGCCTCACATGGACCGGGATTTTATTCCACAGCATAGGGAGTCTCTGAGTGATAAATCTATCCCTCCAGCACGTCCTATTTATAGCCGTGCTAAGGTTTAAGTCGCTTGCTCTAGTGGTTTTGGTGGATTTGGATTTTTGAGGTGGAGCATGTCCATTAATTCCGGGTTGGACATGGCCTTGTATGTCAGGCACATGTCACCTCTGAGCAGACGGTATGCGACTGAATAGAGCTGGAGTTTCTTCAATCTGGCAGCATATGACAGATTTTGGAGTCCCTTTATCCTTTTGGTGAGGAACTTTTGGGGTCTCTCCAATTGCTGCAGATGTCGGGTGAGATACATCCCGAATGGGGCATTGTACTCGATCATTGGTCTGATAAGTGAAGAGTACAGGAACAATGACCTCACTAGATCTGGATGTGAATCCCTTCATGATAAGGTGGGCAATGTAGAAGGTCTTTCTAACCACTTTAGCAATGTGAGTGTCAAAAGAAAGGCCACTGTCAACCTGGGTCCCCAGGTCCCTGATAACCTCTTCTGTGCTTAGTGGATTGCCACCTATATGGTAGCTTGGGGTTACCTTGTTTTTCCCGAAGGGTATGACTATACATTTTTTGGTGTTTAACTTCAGGCCATGACTCTGGCACCAGCTATCTGTTTCCGTGAGTCCCTTCTGAAGGATATCCGTGTCCGATGCACTTTCCACTATGGCGCCCAGTTTGCAGTCGTCTGCAAACTTTGTCAGCCAAAGTCCTCCCATGTTGGCCTGTACTTCTGAGAAGTAGATGCCAAACAATAGGGGGCCAAGGACCGAGCCCTGTGGGATACCACTTGTGACCGGCTTGGAGTCTGACACAGCGCCAGCAACTCTAACCCTGTGGGTTCTGTCCTTAAGCCAGTTTGCAACCCATCTTGTGACATATGGGTTTACATTTAAGCTGGTAAGGTTTTCTACAATACCCAAGTGGGGTATTGTGTCGAAAGCCTTTGCAAGGTCAAGGTAGGTTGTATGGACTGCCTTTCCCTCATCAATGGCCTTGGTGACTGTTTCGAAGAAGTCGACCAAGTTCAAAAGGCATGATCTTCCCTTGACAAAGCCAAACTGGGTCGGGTCCAATGTCTGCAAGTCCCCTATATCTTTGTTTATGAGCTCCATTATGATCCTCTCCATAGCTTTGCAGACTAGACTTGTTAAGCTTATGGGGTAATTACCAGGGTCCATAGAGGCGCCGCCTTTGTGGAGTGGGACCAAAGTTGCCGTACGCCACTCCTTGGGCACGTATCCTGTGGTAAGGCTGAGATTAAACAGCTGCCTTATGTGCGGGTTTAATTCCTCATTTAGCTCGTGTAGCACACAGCCGGGGACACCATCCGGTCCCATTGATGCTGTGTTTTTAGCTTTAGAGAGAGCAGCTTTCACCTGCACATTTGAGATGTCCAGGAGGCTACACTCGGCTGGGATTGTTATCTCTCCTTTAGGGGAGGGGGGTGAAGTTTGCACTGAACCTGTCTGCCAGTATGTTGGCAATGTCTGTGGGTTCAGTGATTTTTGTATCATTTTGGACTAATTCTGAGCATATCTGGGAGTTTCCACCCAGGTTCCTAACATAGCTGAAAAAGGCCTTATGATTGTCCTTTGAATCCATGGCAATTTTTCTCTCAAAATTGGCCTTAGTTGATTTTATGAGTGCTCGTATTTTTTACTAATAATGATCAGGGGTGACTTCCCTTTTATGGATTTTGTTCTATCATGTAATAGCTTTCTCCTCTTATTGTAAAGTTTGTTAATGGCTGGGGTCCACCAGACTGGACGTTTGCCCTTTGTGGAAAGAGTCTTGGTTTTATTTGGGATTGCCTGATCCATGCAGTCCTGGAGGTGTTCATAGAAGGCATTTGTAAGGGCTTCCGCAGCTTGGGTTGTGGTTTCCTCTGGCTCAGGGGCCTTGAAGGATACCACACCAGTCTTGAGTAGTGTGAAGTTTGCTTTAGAGAAGTTCTTCACTATGCTCTTTTTTCTTTGGGCTGGGGGCGCCATCTCGATTTCCCGTGAGATTAGTTCATGATCAGGTCTCACCAATGAGGGATATACTTCGGTGTGGAGCATTTTGTCCCCATGTTTGTGACAATGAGATCTAGTATATTTTCTCCTCTTGTGGGAACAGTGACTAGCTGTTCCATGGCATTTGAATTTATGAACTCCAGGAACAGTTGGGCTAGAAAGTTAGGGCTTGAGTAATGTTCCCAGTCTATGTTCGGGTAGTTGAAGTCACCCAATATGATGGTGTTTGGAGATACATTTATACCCTCCAGTGTCTTCAGGAAGGCTGTGTGGGGTTCCTGAGTTTGAGAGGGTGGCCTGTAGCATGCTACAATTTGTAGAGCAGTTTTGCCTATGGTTAGTTGCACCTGGATGGTTTCCGAAGCTTCATGCGTTGCCACCAACCTGGAGGTGTGGGTATCCTTTATGAATATGGATACACCCCTCCTTTTGTGGTGTGGTCCGGGTTTTGGGGCTGGAACGCATGATATGAGGCAAAACCTAATAGTGCCGGGTGCTCTCAGGAGCCTTGAACCAGGTTTCAGTTACAGCACAGACATCGATGTTCTCCATACTGAGAAGGGCCTCGAGTGCGTGCATTTTGAGATTTAGACTTCTGGCATTGAGCAGCATTACCCTCAGTTTCTTCCCATTTTTGTTTTCTAGGGTGGTAGGTTTAGAATTTGAGCCTTGCCTAAAAAAGGCACTATGGGGGTGGCAAGAGCCTTAGCCAATATCCGGAATCCCAGGGGTGACAGGTGCAAGCTGTCCCTTGCGAAGCAGCGTGGCTTGTCAAGCATGTCATCCCAGGCAGACAGACACTGGATCCCCTTTGATTCTTCAGATAATTCAATAGTATTAGGCAAAACACACATAAGATGGTAAGTACATAACAGCTTCTTCCAGGCTCCATTAAAGTAGTAATTTTCTCAGCTGGTCATTTATAGTTGCCTTGTTCTCAGGTGTTTGCGATGCATCTAGAAGATCTTCAGTACTTAGTGGAGGTATCACTTAAGATTGTTCTGCAGTGGCACATTATGGTCAGTGCTGTACCATATGACACTGCATCTCAGTCATTTTTTATCTTTTGATTATTAGGATATAGTATATGACGTGTTCATCCTGTATACCTGTAGATGAATACCAGAAACTTCTCAGTTTTTCCTTCAGAATCTTTTCCTATGTATCATTATGGTTTTCGCAAAGGAATGGGATTGAAGAGGTATTTTTATTTGTTTCTACCAGCTATGAAAACATTTGTATTGAACAAATGTTTTTCTTTTCCTCACTGTTGATAAAGTTGCTCAGAAGTGCATCAACATATGAGATTGTTTATCTTTTTTGAACTGTTTCATTGGATTCACTTAAAGTACTACTGTTGCAATAAAGTTTTATATGATATCTAATTACTATGCTGTGTTACCATGTTGTGATGTATTTTTTTAGCAAATCAGTGGTAATCACAAAAGCCCTATAGCTTGAAACATATTAAAATAAAGAGAAATTTAAATAGAAAAATGTCATTGAATGCTTTTTCTGAAAAAAAATTTAGCAGGATGCTTCATTTGTAAAATAAAATGGGCTTCCCAGATCTTTGACAAAAGGAAATGCCAGAGCTTTACAAGGAAAACAGCATTCCCTTACTGCAATGTTTTGTAACCTCCAAATTTGTTGTAGAATGTGGTGAAGGAATGCTAGAGTATATATATATATATATATATATATATATGTATATGTATATATATATATATATATATATATATATATATATATATATACATACACACACACACACACACACACACATATATATATATATATATACACACACACACACACACACACACACCTCCCCATCTCACCCCCAACATGTATGCAAATTCCCTCACAAAGAAGCATTTGTTAGTGTTTGTTTTAGTGGTGTGATGCTTTTCAATAATATTTATTTATTTATACTTAATTTGGTAAGTTATGTTTCATCACACTATCCATAATCCATTTAAATTACAATCCGTGTTTTATTGCATATTTACACTAAGGTGAAACCTAGAATGCTAAATAGTTAAGACTCCTGTAGATAGCGCAAGTAGAAAAATATAATTAAAAATGGAAAGGAATGATGATGAAATGGGGGGAAGCTCAAGAAACAAGGAAAGACTGGGATTTTGGATTTAAGTAGAATAACAATAACCATACAGAATATTATATCCATAAAGTAGCAGAAAGTATTCTAAGAAATAAGACAACATAGGAGTGGGGAAAGGATATTCTGCCGATGGGGATGACTGCAATTAGGGATATAGACAACAGGCAAGAGGGACTGCAATTTTTTGAAGAAAACTGGCAAATGAGGTATTGGGAGCAAATAACTAGAAATTATATAATGGGAATACACCATTAATTTATTTGGACTGCAGGTTAGAGGTTGCCTTTCCTATCAGGGTTTGGTATCAGAGTATAGGCAAAGAAAAATAACTGGGGGGGGGTCCTAAATGAAAGACCAGCAGTGGTAGAGTTTATAGTTGAATCTAAAACAGAAGCTGCCATTAGAAAAGGAATAATTAGTAGAGCATATAAAATATTGCATGATAACTGTAAGAATCAGTCAGAGGAGGTTAGAAAGGCTTGGGAAGAAAGATTGGTTAAGCAGTTCACAAAGAAACAATGGCAGAATATATGTATGTCTCCAAATATGTAACAAATCTAGAAGATTTAGGATTTTTGCCTGGAAATGTTTACATAGATATTTCTGTACCCCAAGCAGACTCCAGAGAATTTTTCTTCAGGCAGATAGCAAATGTTGGAGGTGTGATGGCAAGAAAGAGATAATTGGGAACATATTTTCTGGGAGTGCTGTGAATTGGGGGACTTCAAGGATTCCCTGCAGGATGCACTGATAGAGATGCTGGGTGGGCAGATTGTTCTGATGAAGGAGATGATTTTTCTGAGCTTTGATACACAGTCAGAATTACTTAGACATGGTAAGGCCTTGCTGTGTCCAATACTGGTGGCTGCCAAGAAAGCAATTACTAGAAAATGGTAATCTAAACAGACTGTACTAGAAGTAGTGAATGTAGTAACAGATATAAAACAACTGGAACTGAGATCTTTAGAAAAGGGTAGGATAAAACTACATAGGAAAAAATGGGAATTGTGGGAACAATATATACACGGGAGAAATGAGGTTTAAAATAAGGGTCTATCTTAGAAGATCGAATGCATATGTGATTGAACACCTAAACACTGAACTTGTAATATCAAAAGCAAAAAACATTGAAAGGCCAATTTAACGCAGGGAATGATCTCCCTTGGCCATTCGCCAGATTTTACCGTTTTGTCTACTGTAGAGCAATCTTGGAGTTGGTATATTTAGTTAGGGGGGTGTGGGGGGCACAGCCACCCACATCGGGGTGTGTGTGGGGGTGAAGCCCCCCACTTAGTTTGGGTGTAAAGTTTTTTTTTTCCATGGCCGACTGACGTGTTTTCCTGCGCAGTTCGACGTTTTGGGGTTCGATATTACAAGTTCGATGTTTAGGTATTCTATCACTTAAGCATTCGATCTTGTACTATAGATGCTAAAATAAGATAGGACTTAAATGAGCTATGTAATGCTTGACTGAAAAAGATTGTGCAGATTGTGATGTTTGCAACTGGGACTGTGTCAGTATAGTTTGTGATGTAAAATGCTTACAACTTGGATTGTGTCAGTTTGGTCTGGTTTCATTTATATGAATATATGATTGCCTATGTTGTAAGTGATGGTTTAATAAGGATGTGTTTTGTTTAAAAAAGGCAGGAATTGAATAATTTATGTAATGTTGCTTAGGTTATATTATGTATGGCAGTATATGTGAAATATAATGTTTATGTTAATTATAGTTTGATTACTTTTATATGAATGTAAATGTGCTTATGTCATAAGTGATAATTCAGTAAAAACGTTTAAAAAAAAAGCTGAAACCTAGAATGTGTTCTCTAGACAAGAGTAAATTCTCCTATAAAAATTTTAAATTCTTGTTGTATTGTTTCTTTAGTAGAAGGTTTATCAGATTCCACATTCTTATACATTTGTAAGCTTTGTGAAAGATTTTTTCTTTGCTTTGTCATGCATTCTACTACGCTGCAAGTCAAAGTAAGCAGTTATAACTGGTGCATGTATTTTACCTTTGTACTCTAGGTATTGATGTGAGGAATGACCCAAAAGGAAATGGACTGATTGTGAAGCAGATTGACCCACAGGGTGCTGCTGGGGAAAGTGGACAACTAAGGAAGGGAGATTATATTGTAGCTATCAACCAACAACCAGTGAAACAGCTTAGTTCTTTCCAGGTGCAATCAGTTTTCTCAGGACATACCTCAGGAGACAGTGAATTAGAGTAAGTTGCATTTTATTTCATGTGCTTTCTCATATGAACTTCCTAACAATGCAAGAAACATTTTCTTTATTATTACATGCCAGTTTGTTTTAAAGTATTTATATTTAAGTGAGCAAAGTTGCATTCTATTATAGGCTGTAGTATAATGTATAACTTTTTATGCAATGCTGTTGAGTTCTGCCCATATCTCTCAAACTCTTGAGTATTAAAAAATCATAGCACTGGGCTTTAAATCATTGCAGGAGTCAGAAAGAGAAAAGTTTCTTATTTTTCACAATAGAAGGTCCTTGTACACTATACCCTATCTATTTAATGATAGGGAATAGTTGAATATGCTTAGTTTATTTTTTAATGTGTGTTCCCATAAATAGGTCAGATGTTACGAGGAAGAGCAAGGGTAAATTTGAGGATCAACATTATAGTGCTGTGCCAAAAATCATAACAGTTAAGAGGAGTGTTTCTTCCAGAGAGGAATTTATGTATTGATTCATGCTAATTATTTTAATGATATTTTAGGTCAT
>NC_056744.1:713959394-714061894 GCF_019279795.1 Protopterus annectens
TGCTGTTTCACCATCAGAGATGCAACATCCCAACATTTGAGCCCTAAGACTAAGAGCATGTTTTTTTCACTTCCAGTAATAGTTAGACTGCCCAGGCTTTCTTCCCCTGTAAGCAATGTTATTTTGGCTTCTCAAAAATAATAAAACAAAAAGATAAACAAAAGCAAATGGTAAAGATTCTCCCTTTGGGCTGTGAATAAAGACATCAATCACTTTTCAAACCCATTTTCTATGATTGTGCAATTTTTGACAATGCTGTATGAGGAAGGAGCTATTTTTTCTACAGTTAAACTCCAACTGGCAGTTATGTCCAACTTTCATACAGGCAGTAGACATTTTTCTCTGGATTCTTCTAAACTATGCAAAGCCTTCATGAAAGGGGTTTTTCCTTTCAAGGCCCCCAATTAAAGATCCCTGTCCACCTTGGGACTTGACAGTTGTGATACAAGGCGTAACACAGAAACCCTTTGAGCCTTCAGATAAATCCGATCTGAAGTTTCTGTCTTTGAAAACAGTTTTCTTGGTAGCCATCACTTTTCCAAAGAGAATATCCAAACTCCAGGCTGTCTTTCAAATCTACATGCATTATTTTTTGTAAGGACAGGGTCTCCTTACGGACTAATCCCTCTTTTTTACCTAAAGGGGCTTCTGAGAATAACATTAACCAATCCATTCATTTACCAGTCTTTCCAAATTTTACCAGCAAAGGAGAATACATGTTACACCTCCTGGATGTGCAGAGAGTTATGTTTTTATCTTCCTACGACAAAAAATTTCTGAAAATCAGACCAGCTTTTTGTTTTCTTTTCTTCAAAAAGGCTGAGTTATCCACTATCCAAATTCACTCTAGCTAAATGAATAACAGATTTTATTCCTAGATTATTCTCAGAGGTATGATATTACCCGAGCCTCCCAAGGCTTGTTCAACCAGATTGCCACATCATCTGCTTTTTGGTCCAGAACATCTGTTGACGACATTTATGCTGCAGCTACATGATCCAATACTCGTACTTTTGTTTTTATTACAAATTGGATATTACTTCTTGGTTCAGTGGTGCTCCACACTATCCTTCCATGAGGGCCACCCAAGAGCACTGCTGGTAGAGACTCTGTCCCATATGTTGAGGAGGAGTGAAATGGACAACATTAGATTTAAAAGTTATGGTCTCACCATAACTAGGCATCTGTGTTGTCCATTTTCATTTTTCCTCAACTTTCCTCCCATCCGTCCCCCATCCAAGACTCTTGGAAAGACCTATTGGACTATATTGGCAGCTACAGTCCCAGCTTTGAGCCCTGTCTTTCTTTTTCATCTCCTGTTTTACTTCTACTATGGGGATTGGGCAGCAATTTCAGTCTGAGGCTTTGGGGATACAGCATAGCATCATGGGTATGGGGAGGAGCTCGAGAACTGGATATTATGTCTGAAATTTGTGACCCAGTCAAATCTGAGGATTGGATCCAAACCCATACTTTGAGGAAGAAAATAAAATGGAAAACACAGATGTCTGGTTATGGTAAAAACATAACTTTTAATTTACTGAGAATGTCTGGCTGGGTCATGCAAGACCCCTTTTCATTGGAGCCCACAGGAGAAAAGCTCCAAAAACAAATTTACTGAGAGGAAGACATACAGAGGTTATAGCAGACATTTTGTGAGTTCAGCCAATGTGTCCCAAGATGACCACAGTGGAGGAATTACTGCAGTCCTCAGTGGCTTTACCCAAAGAGGCGGTCATAGCCAGGTTGATGGCTAACTTCAAGGATAGTGTCTCTGTTACAACAGCTGACTGGGGGAGGACCTAGAGATATATCTTATCACCTATGAGCAGCATGCTCAGCAGCAGTGATGGGAATGAGCTGACTGGACCAGGATGTCATCATCTCAGTTAATAACTGAAACAGTGAGGCCTTTCATGAACATGGAGGGGTCTGATTACCAGGACTATGAGAAAGTCAAAAAGGGTTTTCTTGCCAAAACTAGTGTTACATCAGCTTGAAAGCTTGGCAATTTCCCACTACAAAACAGTAAGGTCGTAAGTATCTAACTTAAATTTTTAATTCCTTTATGGTTAGATCCAGAGGGTTAGACTGATAAAACAAAGAACAGGAGCAGTAGCAGCTGACAGATTAAAATTTGCCGAACTGCTGTTTTAACAAAGTGAGTGTGTCAGCTTGACTCAAAATACTCTGCACATTTTATTGCTCTGTTTGAAACCGTGTATCATGAATCTATGAACAGATCTGAGATTTCTAGACCCATGCTAAAATATGTGTCAAATGTTAGTAAACAAAAAAGTAAATGCTTTATACATACATTTTTAAATGTGAAAAAAATGTTGCATAGCTAGATGCTATAGCAGGTAATACTTCTGCACATAACCTCTGAAAAGCATGCTACAATTGATGTTAAGCCTGTGGAATGTAATAATTTGTTTGTTAAACTGGACTCTCTTGTTCTACTACAATATCTAGTGCATTGTCTGACTTGATGGCAGAGAACTACAAGACCTAATGGACTCCAGTAGTGTGATAACATTTATAAAATAACAGCTGTAAGGTAAAAACATGTGGCTGGAGTTACCGAAGGGTGACAAGGGTATGCCGTTTGCAGAGATGTAGCTTCATATCCCTTTAACAGCCCAGCATGCAAAACAAGAACCTGTAGAAGGGGGAACATAATACTAAAATGTTGCAGACTACTATAATAGAGTTCGAAATAGCAGACTAAATAGAAGGAAGAGACTTGTATGAGTAGATATTATAGCTTGGATGTACTGCAAAGCAGAAAGCAGGAATGCCATTGCAAACTGAAAATTTTGCAAAACAGAGAGTAGAAGTGATATTACAGCCTGAAAATATTGCAGAGCAGGGAGCAGAAATGACTAAAAAGCTAAATTTCAGTTTTTCTGTCAAACTAAAATAGAAAGATTTAAAAATAGGGAATTCCAAGCATGAACTTTGTATTAAGAGGAGAGAGATGTAAAAATATAGCAATAACGTACGCCTAATTTACCCAACTACGTTTAGGTTTGTCCGTTGGTCTGGTCGGCGAACCAAAAAGCCAACCGCCGTGGTATAATAAGAAATATTTCACTGCAGGGTAATTAAAGAGGAAGAAACAGTACATGGTCAGAGTTCTAAATGCACCTCTGTTAATGAAACCCAGAAACATTAAATAAGGGAAGGTGCTAGGCAATAGTTACCTGTAAATAAACATCAAGTAAGGGAAGGTGCTAGGCAATAGTTACCTGTAAATAATGAGACAAGAAAGGTGCCCTTTGAAAAGGGAGACTAACACGGAAGAGAGGGAGAAATTGAGTGGATAGTGTTCCATCACGCTGAGACCAAGGAATAGCAAACTAGAGAGGAAAAGGAAACTGACAGGGTGGAAGAACCAGGTAAAGGAGAAAGCAGGCAGTGTTTTGTTGGGGGGACAAAATAGCCTTGAACAGAGCCATTGTATTATTTCTGTTGAAAGAGGGAGAAAGAAGTAAAAGGGAAGACAGCATTATGTTATCAGTTTCATAAAGAAAGGGAGCAGGAAAAAGCAAATAAGGAACTGGCATTAAAGATTTCTGCTCTTAATTACCTTTTCTAGAATAAGAGTATGACATTGAGACACCGATGCATTTAGTAGCGGAAGAGATGGTGCCTTCTTATTACTGATAGACTGATCATGAAGAAACTTTAGATTTGGGTGACCGACCCTCAGGTGAGACACATTTTATAAAGGCTGAATTTTATAAAGGCCCAGTAGAAAGTTGGTGCGTTGAGCAGAGCAAGGGAAAATATATCTACAGTTGTAGGAGAAGAAGCTGAACAAGTGATTCCTACTTCTTACCCGTACTTAAAATTACAAAATGAGTTTTTGTACATAGTAAATAAGAACAGAGAGGAAGTACTGCACTATCTGTTAGAGTCCAAATCTTTCAGAAATCTAATGATGAAGTGTGCAGATAGCTTTGTACCTAGAGGGGGAAAGTTTAAGAATGGGTAGGACTAAAGCAAGGGTCTTACCAAGATTTTACTAGCCAGGAATAATGAAAGAAGTTGAGAATATGTGTTCTGGATGCCCTGAAAGCCAGAAGACAGACCAGCATCCAGGTTTTAAACATCCTTTGATTTCATTGCCTATTGAAGAGGCCTGCTGTTTTTACATATGTGTGCAAGTGGTACCTGTGGAGTCACATTTTAATACATTTAGGAGCTTACTTAAATTTAAAAGCATGCTGGAATGGATATCAAGTGCTGAGCTTGTTTTGTGAAGAATTATTTGTGCGCACACACACGTGTGCAGCTACTCACACACAGATTTGTGTTTGAATATATGTATACAGTGCCTCTGTGTGTGTATGTTATTGCACACACACGTATATTGAATGGCAGGTTTGGAATCTAAAAATGATCATGAGGGATTTGTGTGTTCATTAACTTAATTCACTGACTGAGATGTCACACATAACTGCTTGTAAATCCCCTTTGTTCATCTCGAATTGTTTTACAGCCTTTCCATATTGATCTTTCCTCTGTGATTTTCACACCACTGCAATTTTGTTACACAGAGTAATGTAGTAAATTTGTCAGTGGAACATGCCTGCTGACTTTTTTCTGAACAGGTACAGATGAAACACATGTGCTTATCTACATCATTCAGCAAACAGTACTTCCTTTGAAAACTAAATTTGCAGTACATTCGTTCATTCTTCGATAAATTTGTTTAGCCAGTTCAAGATTGTGGGACAGCCTGTCCCACCACTTATTATTTGCAAGGCAGCACATACAGACACACATACATGCACACATATTTATGGTCAGTTTAGAGGCTTTCCATTCAACATGTGGCATTTGTTTGGTGTTTGAGAGGAAACTTTAGTACCCAATGAAAACCATATGTGCACAGGAGTACAATCCAGTCTGTGCACAGAAACCACTCCTAATGAGAACCAGACCAGGGAGCCAAGCATTGTAAGTCAGAAATGCTAACCATTATGGCCACTGTGTCTTCCGAAATTTTAGGCAAAGTAAATGAAATACTGTTTAAATAAATGAAACTAAAATAAGCAGCATTATGTTTAGTGAGTACAGCATTCATGTGTACTTGAGCTTTATCAGCTGTATATTTAAGTTTTACATTTCTTTTAATTTTCTTTTGACAGGTTTACATTTGTTCCTGCAGAACAAGTTGATGTTTACAGAAGTCTAATACTAAATCATTTGGAAACTGATGATACATTATTGGCTGTTCCTTCTGAAGTTCAGCCCAGGTCTTCTAGGTAGGAATTGTTTTTTTCAAGGAAACTGTTAGTTGTCATGGAAATTTATGCTGTACTATATTAGGATACAAAGGGATGACTGACCTTAAACATTTAAGCCATTTATTCTGTTTACTCCAGTATAATTGACTTGTTTTTAATTTTGTCAGCATTCAGGTCTACTGCCTATCGAGGAACATTGTTTCACTTAAATTTGTTATAAATTTTGTCACTTATCCATTTATCAAACTTTGATTTAAACTGATAAAATTTTTTGGTAATCTAATTTTGTTTGGAATTTTATTCCATATTCTTGCTATTACGACACTTATGAACTTCCTCTGATGTTACTGTTAAGTTTTTTTTTACTGAAATTTATTTTGCCATTCCTGTGATTTGATAGTGTGTAGTTACTGATAAGTCACATTTTGATTGTAATAATACATGGCTGTATATATTTTAACCAAAGATTTCCTTTTCCCAAATATGTCTGTAATAAAGAGAATGTAGATCCAACTTTTTACAGCTGTCAGTTTATAGTAAATTTCTAACTGATGGTATTATTTTAGTAAACTTTCTTTGTACAAATCAAACAAATGTCAGCACAAACTCAAAACCAGCAGAACCAGCACTCGGACACCAGCCATAAGTCAAGAAGATTGAATTTATTTCTGGTTAAGTGCTTTCTTCCCTTGGTAGGGACTTCTTCAGAACAATAATACAAGAAAAACGCAGCCCTTAAATACCGGAACATAGATTTGGCTTTGGAAGCCATGTTATTTCAAAAGCAGATTAGTCTGGAGGAATTTGATTATCTAAAAAATGAGCACCCCATGATACCAAATATATTTGGTATACCCAAAATACATAAGGGTTTAACTAGGTTGAAATTTCATCCTATAGTAGATGGACATAGATCTAAGACATGTTATGTTAGTAAGTTCTTGGATAAGAGTATGCAAAAGAGTCTATCACAATTTTCTTATATTACTAAGGACTTGTGGGATTTCCTTGGAAAATTAGGGACTATTGAACTGGTCCCTGGTTTAATTATGGTGACTATTGATGTGACAAATTTGTTTTCAGTTATTCCCCACTTAGAAGGAATACAGTGGTTGGAAAGGCAATTACATAAAACAGGGTTATATGATCAAGATGTCATTAACAAGATTTCTGCACTCATGGACATGGTGTTAGAGAACAACTGCATATGCTTTGAAGGGCAGTACTTTAAACAAATAACTGGAGTAGCAATGGGGGCAGCCTATGCCCCCGATTTTGCTAATTTGATCATGTCTTATTGGGAGCAAGAATATCTACTGCAAAGTGTGCATTGGAGTAAGGTAGTATACTATACAAGATTTTTAGATGACCTGTTTTTGTTATGGAATGGAACTGAAAGCCAGCTCAAGGAGTGTTTGTGTTATATTAACAGCACGGTCAATTTCTTGCAATTTACCTTTGAATACAGTAAAAAGAAGATATCCTATTTAGATGTAGATTTAACCCTCGATAATGGAGCTTGTAAATTATATTCTAAGATTTATCGAAAACTTACCTTCTCAAACTCATATTTAGAGTTTAGCAGTTGGCATCCGGTACACCAGAAAAAGTACATAGTCAAAGGGCAAATGGTTCGAGCAGACAGAATGGTTAGCCGTGAATGTGAGTTTTTAGAAGTGGGTAACATTTGTGATATGTTCTCCAAAAGGGGATACCCAGCAGAATTCCTGGATAAAATAACTAAGGAAGTGGTGGGTAAGCGTAAGGAGGGGGTATATAAACCTATTTTAAGGGATTCTATGGGAGAAGTGGCCAAACAATTAATTGTAGAACAGGATGTTGAGCAACATGAGTTGACTAGAAGGAATAAGTTAGCCTCTGAGAGGTATGAGATGTGTTTTATCACTACATAGAACTTGATGCCAGTACCATTTCACAGGTTATTCTTAAAATTTGGGAAATATTGAACATTGATGCAAATATAGGGCAAAAGCCTGGTAAATACCTCCCTAAAATAGTCTATAGGAAAGATAGGGCTTTGAAAAAATATTTTGAAAATAATATATGGGAAGAGTAATAGATCCACAAATAGACCTGTGGATAATTTCAAGTGTGGAAGGTACAATTATTGCAAATTCATATTTGAAACTAAGGACAGGTTTAAAGTCTAATTTCAATGGTCCTGTAAAGAGTAGTATTTGAATAATAAGTAAGCACATTCAAAAGGGTGTTTTCATTTTCAGGGAGTTATATTTATTTAGAGTTGGATATTTAAGAAAAAAATCCACCTACAAAAAGAAGGCCTTGCATTTTTGTGAGAATCTCATGTTTACATTTTGCTTCAAAATATTGGTCTTTATAAGGCTTGTATTCAGTATGATGACCTTTGCCACCTACTGTCATTAAATTTAAACAAGATAACTGGTTTAGAGGGAGGGAGTGGTTAGTAAGAGAGGTGTAGCAGTAAGGTGCTACCAGCAACTGTGGAAGTGTCAGTAGATACTTGATTTCCTACTTGTCCAAACAGTGTGTGTATTATGGAGTTACTTGTCATGCATTAAAGAACTTTTATCATTTTAATTTTCCATATTTTAATGCAGTTTAGCTAAACACACCTTGTAAATGTCTTTTAAATATGTCATCTCCTTCCATATTCCATTTAGAAATAGTGAAAAGTGAACAAAAAGGACACAATTAAAAAAAGGAAAACAAATAAGCTGAAACACCATATTTTGTACATAGCTATCATATTCTCATTGTAATGCTTCAGAGAAGGTCCTCTTGTTGCAAATAAACTTGTTGCATATAAACTTATGTTATTCCATCACAGACGTTTTGTAACAGAAAATATGCAGTACATGATTTATATAGTCGATATCAGTCAGTTTAGTGGTCATTCTTCCCCTTTTTTCATTACTTTTCAGAACTCTTTTTTTATGCTGATTTTCCATGAGGGGATGTTTCTGCCTCTTACCCACATTCAAATATTAAACATGGCTGCTCTGCTGTGCTCCTTCTGCCCATGATTACCATTTAACGTTCAGTGTTTTTCACTTACATCCAGGTTCTTAAACATCAGTCTTCGTCCTTTCTTATCTTTCAGCCAATATGTAACTATGTCTGCTTTAACTTGAACATTTTATACAGTTCATCAAGAAACTTGAGCCTTAGTTCTTGGCAAGTTTACCCTTTATGCCATTATTCTTTGCCCCTATCCATTGTGAACCTGTATGACCTAAGTTTTCTTCTGCTATGCACTATATATATATATATATATATATATATATATATATATATGTACTTATACATTTACCATATTGTAACTGCTGATTTAATTACACCCAACTCATCTGTTTTTACAAACAAGTATAAGACATGCCTTTTTTTATTAAGCAACCTATTATCCAGTTATCATGAAAAGCTAACTACAAAACTACAACTCTTACTCCAGACTTTGAATCCTAAATATCAGCCATTATCTGCCTTGACTGCAACTTTCCTTTAGACTTTATTAATTGTAAGTTGAGTCTGTCATCTTGTACACTGCGTCAGTGTCACTTTCTTTATCCTTTTGTGTTCCTCTGAATTTCAAACCTTTACTCTGCTAGGAGAATTGTGTCATTTCATCATGTTGTTCAAACCATTTAATCTACTTTCTTCAGTTTATCTAACAAGAACATATCTGCATAGGTCCCAATTCTTAAATGATTCCTTGGTACTCTGTCCCACTTAACATTCTATTTCATTCCTACCTTCTCCTCAACATCCTTGCCATCTTAATCATCTTATTGCTAGGCAGATGGAATCCATGACTTTTCATATATGCCAACTCTTTTTTTTTTTACTTCTATTTGTTTCATGTTTCTACTTCTAGGCATATGTTAAGATAAGATTGTATCACATTCAGCATGATTTTTCTTTTAAGAGTCATGGTATAAGAGGCGAAAGTTCTCTTGTACAATATATTCACTTACATGTTCATGGATTTTGCAATTCATCATTTCAGTTTAAAGACTGCTTATAAAAAATCCATTTAAAGAGAGAGGTGTGTATTACATACTTGAATAAAATAATATGTTAGCCAGTAGCTTGGACAGCTCAGTCATAAAACTGATCAGGTTTGATTCTCTACTTTTTTCTGGTCAATGAACCACGTTGGTTGCTGTCCTGGAGACTGTTGTCCTTTAGAAGTGTCTACCAACCTTCCACTTAGTATCCTGTATTTTTATTGCACTCAACCCTGTGGAAGAGTACCAAAGTTTCAGTCTTCACTTCATCTGGCCTTTTTTATTAGCCAATGATATATTGTAGATTTCCCTTTGCAGGGTGGTGGTCTTTCAACTTACTGATCAAGTTTCTAAGAAATATTGGAGGCAGCACATCAGATTCCTGGGCATTATCATGCCCAAGAGCAGCTAGCAGCGGCTTCTCTCTGAATCTTCTCCTTGTCTATCCTGGTGTTTGGTCACCTTTCCCCACATACTACTGAGCTCCTCTCCCATCTTTGCTAATCCTGACCAATTCTTTTCCCCATACCTTCTTTTTTTTCTGCTGTATACCCAAGAAAGACCTTATATCCCTTCTTGAGGTGTTATCAACTTTACTTAATGCTGCCCACACCAGCTTTATTGTATTTTTGCTTGCTTCCTTGCACTGGGCCTTCTTCACCCCTCCTCCCCCATTTTCTACCCATTGTAGATCTTTTTATCACCTGTTTGCTAGCCTTACATGCCTATGTATTCCTATGTATTCACACTGACCTTCCCTGTTTGTATCTTAATCACACCCTCAGTACTCCAACCCTGATCTATTTCCAGCATTTTCACTTCCTTGATTCACTGCCATTCTTCTAACTTACCTTTGACTGCTTTGCCCAGAACACCACAATCTACTCTTCTAAAATCCAACAACTTTTTCATTTTTCCCTCCTATTCTAAACCACACAGTGGAATGGTGATATCTGGCTAGAGGATATCCTTGACACCTTCCACACTGTTCAGGACCACATCCAGAATTGTATTTTCTGATACAGGATGGCACCTGTTGGTTGAATGCCTCATGGTCAGACACTTTAGTCAACTCCTGTACCCTTTATATATTGGAATGCGCTTTGCTTAAACGCTTATCCCTGTCTTCCTCCTCTTTCTTCCCCACACCTTCTCTTGCCTTCCAGCTAACGTTAATGTTACAACCATTCAGATATGCTTTTACATCTTAGCAGTAAGCACAGCTGTTCCTTTTGTGCTAAAATGGAGCCTGTCTCCCTTGCATAGATCTGGACTCTGTCTGACAGGTCTCCCTTCACTCCTACCAGTCCTAAGCTTTTTGTTTTCTCCATTTCCATGGTCAGTCATCCCCCCCCCGTGCTGGCTACATGTACAGGTAATGCTTCCGAAAATGCCAGCTCTAATCCCTGGATCTCTTTGCCACAGTACTGCTATCTCAGCTGTTTCCTCTGGAATATCATTGATGCCTAAATGCACCACAAAGTGTGCCCATCCCTCTCCCTTGGCTATCCTTTTTTTCACTTTCTAAATTTTACACAGTTTGATCCCTGAGGCCACTTTCACTGATAGCTAGTTTCTCTTTTTCTCGTAAATCTAGATTCCCGAGCTCCTTAGGTATTGACTATCCAATCATCAAAATCTTTTCTTTCCCATCATTGACTCTCTTCTCCTTATCTATCAGCTTTATGCAACTGTCCATCTTATCTGTAATGTTTCCACCTCAACTTAGAACATTTGCAGTCTTCCTCGGTATCTGTGCTGGTTCCCTTCTTGTGGTGTATTTGAGCATCCATCCTGTGTTATTTCTACAAATCCCTCCAGTGTTCTGTGTGCTTTGCTCTCTGCTTCTTCCTTTCCTATCTGGCTAGTACATACACATATTTAACATACACATATTTCAGGCACAGGCAATAATGCCCTTCTAGCCTCCCAATATATACCAAAACAGTCATCCCCCATAAGTGTTCAAACTGTTCTGAAAACTATCTGAACTAGTGCTTGCTTTAATGTAAGCTGGTAGTGTATTCCATGCATTAGCTACTGTCTCACACAACCAATTATTACATCACTCATTCCTATGTAGTCTTCTACATAGGTCGAATGATAATTCTCTACTACTATTTTGATAATCAATACATTCCCATAGATAGTTGTGTATAAATGCCTTATATGCCTGAATAAGGTCTTCTCTTAAATATCCAAAAAAGCAGCAAATCTTTGTTCCACAACTCAGCATGTTAACCTGGAACCAAAAAAAGTAAAACAGCCACACTGACGAGATGAGATGCACGTGGATAATCAATGATTAAGTGGTTTCATCTGTATACAAGTTGAATCAGACTTCATCCTAATTGGTTAAAAGCAGCACCAAGTGCTTTATTCAAAGCAAGTGAAGTAATCACGACACCTGACCTCTCTTTCTTAAAGATACATGCATATTTAAAAAAGCAGATTGCAAGCAACATCCACAAAATTGTTAAAAAAAAGAGACCCCATAACTTGACAAAGAGAAGAAAATTAACATTGAATGATTTAGTTATCAACAAATCAGTAAGAAAATTGCTACACAAGGGAAGAGGTGTGGTCCTAATGGATCATACTGATTACATCGGCAGAATAGACCTTATATTGGCAGATACCGTTTTTTATTAAAAATTATCCAGAAATGAAATTAACATATCCTACAAGACAGTTGACTGGATGTTGGATGATTTGACTTTATAAAAAATAATAGATATTAAATTGTACAGCTTCTTGAAAGCAACATCACCAATAATTCTAGCCGTCTTTTGGATACCAAAGATGCACAAGAACACAGATAGCCCCTTATTAAGAACTTTTATCTCTGCCTCATGATGGAAGACTGAACCCCTCGCCATGCTTATAGACAATGTTAAAAATCATTTTTCAGTCACAGTGAATCTGTATTAAGAGACTGTTGGTATTTTCTGTAACATATTAAGAAAATAGAATATGATCATGATATTTTGTTGGTTACAGGAGATGTACAAAATCTATTCACAGTGCTATCAAGAGACATAGGTGTGGAATTATTTTCTGAAGCTATTGCTAGTGACAAGAGCTTAACAAACATTGATATTAGACTTATTGAGCAATTTATGCAAGTGTGCACTGGATTACAACTGTTTTTATTTTGAGGGGGAATTCTGTCATCAGCTAAAAGGTGTGGCTCTGTGGGCTGCATCAGCCCCAATATATGCCAGTGTGGTACTATGGCGATTGGAAAGGTCTTAAGTATTTCAGTTACCGTACAAACAGCACATTAAATCATATTTTAAGATTTTTGAATGACATCTTTTTAATGTGGTCAGGGACGAAAAAATTTAGCAGATTTTTTTGCATATTTATATTCTAGCACATCTTTTCTTTAAATTTTGGATACAATACATCCAAGACTAAAATTAATTTGGAAGTAATATTGTATAAAGACATGGAAAACGGGAGATTCCATATCTTGATATATAGAAAACCAACTTATTCCAACACCTTCCTATATTTTTTCTAGTAGGCACTCTGTATGGCAGAAAAGGAACCTAATAAATGGACAAATTATTAGGTTATCAAGGCTAGTGAGTGAAGACCAAGTGTTCTTTGAAGTGCTTCCTAAAGTGAAACAAATGTTTATCACAAGGGATTATCCATATTGACTCTTAGAACAGGTGTATATAGAAATAGTGGCATGTAGAAATAAAGATTTTCCTCTTTTAAGAAACATTGAAGTTAGTCCAAAGACACTAAATCAGAACAGTAATAATTATTTTAACACTTTGGTTATTCCTAGTATGCATAGTGTGTTAAATTCTGTAGCAATGGAAATTATTAGAAAACAAATCTTAGGAACAAGGCCTAGATATGTCTATAAGAGAGGCAAGAATTTGAAAGGGATCTTTGAAAAGAAGAAAACAGACTTTAGTGGTTCCCAATAGTGGGAAAAATGTCAAAAGTGTGGTCCATCTAAATATTGTAAACATATTCATGAAGGTACTTGGCTGTAGATAATTGTCAGCGTTGAAGTGACACCCTGACTCCATATGCAAAAAAGTGGTAAAAAGGATTGTGGATGGATGGATTGATTCATGAAGGCCCTTATGTAATTATAGCCAACCATCCATGGACTATATCCTGCCCTGAAGCATGTAGTTGTAAGAGTAAAGCCATAGTTTATTTAGCAAGCTGCCTGTCTTGCAATGCCTTTTATGTGGGTAAAACAAAGCAGCGTTTGAGGCAAATGATATATCAGAATGATATAAAAAATAAAGTTATTAGTAATTAATTTTATAAGTATTCCAGTCAATGTGACAAGTTTAAAATTTTTTGATTTTTATTATAGATAAAGTTGATATTTCTCTGAGCGGAAGGGGTTGGGAAAACGCATTAGAATTTAAGGAACTAAGGTGGTAGCTACTACTGAATGCAACCCCACCTCCTGGCATTAATGAAGCAGCCTTTATTGCCAGTGTTTTAAGGTTGCCTGCAGCCAAGTTATAAAATAAAAAGCAAGGTGTTTAATTTCAAAAGCCAAGCAGGGTTACCCTGGTTAATGTTTGGTGAGGTAACTTTTTTGAAATATCCTTCATTATATAATTTATCATCACAATTCATTTTAATGTAATTCAAAGGTGCTTTTTTTATGCATACTTCTGTATTTGTATTGTCATTTACACTCATGAGTGACTGTGTGTGTGTGTATGTTTATATATGTATATATATATATATATATATATATATATATATATATATATATATATATGAGTAAAGTAATGTCTTTCGGCTTTTCCCAATTAGGGGTCACCACAGGGGAACTTCGGTCCGCTAAGGATTGGCAGTGGATGTTTACAGTGCCAAGTTGCCAGCCTGACGCCCAACCTTCAAGGAAGGCACATCCATTCACGCACGCACTTACCTGCATGTCTTTAACGTCACTTGACTTGTGCAATCCTGGAGTTGATATATATATATATATAAGTAACAGGGGGTGGAAAGTGCTATGATTTATGTTGTTTAAACTCAGTATATGTATAATATGTGTTTTCAGTGTTTTAAGTTTGTGTTTTGAGTTTTCAGTACTTTGGTCTTCTGTATTATGAAGTTTTCTCATTTTCAGTGTTTTTAGTTTTCAGTTTTATGAAGTGACTCCATATATATATATATATATATATATATATATATATATATATATATATATATATATATACACACACACACACACACACACACACACACACACACACACACACACACACACACACACACGTATTTGGTTAAAGTTTTTCAATATCCATGTATCTTTAAGAAGGAGAGGTCAGCTTTCTGATTATTTGAATTACTTTAATTAGACCACTTGATACTATTTTTAATGGGTTTTGATGAAGTCTAATTCAACTTGCGTACAGACGAAAGCACTTAATCATAATAAAATGTATTTCTTCTTGGATTATCCTAGCACATCTCATCTTGTCAGCGTGGGTGTCTCCTCTTAAATATCTGTATGAAACAGTCGACAAGTTCAGATATTTTAGTCTTTCATAGTAATATAAATATTTGATAACCATTTGAGATGTTGGTTCCTGCTAGAGCAAGTCCTGAAACACAGACATTGAATGGCCAAAAGAATGGACTTGTATAGTATGTCCAGGGTTCCATTTCTTGGAATATTCCTTTTTCTCCAAGGTATGGCAATTTTGGAGTTGGTATATATAAGTGCGGGGAGGGGAGGCTTGCCCCTCCCCTTGCAAAAAGAAGCTTAAAGGCAAAAAACAACTTTTAAGATTTGCTGTTCTCCTGTGTTTTTGGTCTTTTTTGTCTTGCTAGCGTTAAGCATTTTGACATTTCAGTAGGGAGGCTTAATATTCATATCCACGGAGGCCCTTGGTGTATTTCTGCTGTAATCTTTCCAATTCACACATGCATGTTTTCTTATAAATACATGGGTTGCTAACTGGCTTACTGATAGAACCCACACTGTAAACATAGCCGACTCCAAATCCAGCTCCAGACAAGTGGAGTACCTCAGGGTTTAGTCCTGGGACCGCTCTTGTTTGGCATCTACTTCTCTGAAGTACAGGCCAACACTAAGGGACTCTGGATAACAAAGTTTGCAGATGACTGCAAACTGGGAGCCATTATTGAATCCCCAAATGATGTGGATACTCTACAAAAGGGCCTTACAGAAACAGATGCTTGGTGCCAGAGCCATGTGCTCAAGCTCAATGCCAAGAAATGTATAGTTATCCCCTTTGGGAAAAAACATGTATCCGTGAATTACCATATAGGTGGCAGTACACTAAACACCGAAAGTTTGATAAGAGACTTAGGGACACAGATGGACAGTGGTCTCACCTTCAATAACCACATCGCCACAACAGTCAGGAAATCCTTCTATGTGGCACATCTCATCACTAAGGCTTTTCATCCAGAAAAAAGGAGGTCATTGTCCCACTGTACTCATCCCTCATTAGACCCATTATAGAATACAATGCCCCGTTTGGTATGTACCTCTCAAGACATCTGCAACAACTGGAAAGGCCACAGAAATATCTCACTAAAAGAATCACAGGCTTAAAGCAGATGCCCTACACTGACCGCCTTAAAAAACTCCAGCTATACTCTGTCGCATATCTTCTACTCAGATGCGATCTTTGCTTAACATACAAGGCCATGTCAAACCCAGAGCTGTTGGACATGCTACACTTAAAGAAATCCCAATCCATCAGAGCCACACGCTCCAGGAATCTAAACCTTGTCATCACAGTAAACAAAACATGCTGGAGGGATAGGTTCCTGACCCAGAGACTCCCCAGACTCTGGAATAGATTGCCCATACATGTCAAGCAGAGTGCCTCTTTGATCCTCTTCAAAAGGAACCTTGACGATTGGATGGGAGAAAGGAAATTCACCCTGGGGATCACGTCAGTCGCCCTGTTAGACAGGGGTCCAGGGAAGTACATAGTGTGGGAAGAAATAGCCAGGGAATTGTTATGGCTAGGCTTGTATAGGCCCTAGGGCTGATAGGCTAGTACCAACCTATGAAACTATAAGGTTTCCATATTGCTGTTTCATACTCTAGTTTGGGCCTAATGTAACTGTCAAACAAAAATGTCATCATTTCTGATTTCCTGGACTTTATAAATATTTTTTGTATAACCCATACTTTTATAACTCGTGTTAACCACTTGGTTGATATAATTAGAAAAACTAAAAGCTGGATCTAGCCATGTACCTAAGTCTTTAAATGAATCTACAGTTTTTCTCACTCTGTGCTGTATTTAAATATTCACTCTCTAGTCCGTCTCCAAAATCTCATATGCCTACTTTTTGATGTATTTATCAGTATATTATTCTCCTCTGCCAAATGATCAATTTAGTCAGTTTGTTTTGCAGATATGTCCAATCTGTAATGCCCATAATCAGTTTATCCATTTTAAGTAATCTGCGTACAGATTGTACAGCACTTCAGATGAAAATGATAGATGTCCTTCTATTCTCATGTTGCAGTATTCATAACAGTAGGGAGTTGCTGCCTGCAGCGCCACCATCTGGCCAGTATACCAAAGTCTTTGTAACAGGAGGGTACGTGTGACGTCCCTTGCCAGGGCCTTAAACTGACGTGTATAAAAGTGACATCTGCACGTACCCTCATCAGAATTTTTCTGCTGCAGTGAACATTGGATTCCCATTCACCAGTTCCACTGGCAGATTGCGTTTCTTCAGATGACCAAATACATTTTCGTTCAAGACCAGACGACAGATTCTTCGACCGATACAGATAAGTGCCCTGTTGGGTTTTTTCCTTACTTTGATTATAGTCTAGCCTTGCATGTCAGCTAGAAAGAGGAAGTGTGCTTGTGGGAGACAAATTCCTCACAAGGACATGCACGAGAAGTGTGCATTTTGCATAGGTGAGGCCCACGACCATACATCTTGCCCTACTTGTAAATTGTTTGTCCCCAAAACTCTTTGAAACCACTTAGTGGCACTGAAGTTGTATTTAGAGAATCAAAGGCTATGTCACTTAGTGCTCTGTATGGAAGGAGGAGTAGGCCTTCTGATGAGCCGCCGAGGAAAGAGGCCAAGAAATTCAAGCTGGAATCCCAAGCTGTGCCTCAGGCATCCGAGCAGGTTCTAGAGGCACTTGAAAGGCCGAAATCTGCTTAGATGACTGTTGCCAAAGCAGGCTTGGGAACCTTAATGGAAGCTGGGCTGCTGGAAACCATGTGCACGTCTGCTGAGGCAATTCAGCCATCAGAGTCTGATGGCGGAGGGGAACTATGACTCACATAGTCTGAAGCCCCTGCTCCTTCGATTCCTACTAAGCAGACGTCCACTACTATGCTTTCTCTACCAACAACCCCCTTGAAAAGGAAACAAAAAAAGTACAGTTTTGTACCTACCATAAATGTAGATGTTCGAAGATCCACATTGCTGCAGTCCTTACATATGGGTAGTCCGCTGTCCTCGGTCGGCCCGAATACCAAAAGATAGGCTGGTCGGTCATGGGCGATCTGACATCAGGGTATAAAAGCGCATGATTTCTTGCCCCAGATGTCAGAAGGCCCTAAAAAGAAAGGCCACAGCCCAAAAACAGGATACCTCCCAAAAACATGCCCAACAACAACCATCACCCAAACCATATAACACTGTCAAACTACAGAGGGAAGGAGGGACTGAAATTGGACTGCAGCAATGTGGATCTTCATACATCTACACTTATGGTAGGGACAAAACTGTACTTTGTACTTCCTCTCATATTGCTGCAGTCCATACATATGGGTAGAATCCCAAAGCAGAGGTAAAGGGAGGATGGCAAAATCATAAAGCATTAGGGGCTGCTAAAATGCCCTGTAATATTGCAGTGGCAAATCCAGCCCTAGACTTAGAATAAAGAGGAAGGTGGTAATGCTTGGGAAAACAATGTACTGAACTCCATGTGACTGCTTCCAAAATATCTTTTGTGCTACCCTTAGAAGGCAGTAGAAGTGGCAGTAGCTCTAGTGGAATGAGGTCTGATTCCAGCGGAATCTCCTTACCATGATGGGAATAACAGAAAGAAATACAAAACCCAATCCATTTAGAAATAGTTTGTTTTGAAACAGGTTTTCCCTGAGAACTCAAAGCAAAAGAAACAAACAACTGCTGAGACTGCCTGAACCCCTTGGTTCTGCTCAAATAATAACGTAACTGCCTGTGAATATCCAAAGTATGCAAAATCTTCTCCCCTTTATTTTGGGGGTTTGCATAAAAAGTAGGCAAATGAATAGTTTGGTTCAAGGCCACACTAGAAACCACTTTAGGCATAAAGGAAGGATTAGTACGCAAAGATACCCTATCCTTATGAAAAATCAGGAAAGGTTCCACTGCCATAAGGACCCTTTTTGCAGAGGTAATGGCCAACAAAAAAGCAGTCTTCCATGATAAATACTTTAACTCGGCAGTAGCTGCAGGCTCAAAAGGTTGTAGAGTAAGCTTTTCCAACACAAAATTGAGATCCCAAGCAGGAGTAGGAGCTCTACGTGGGGGTCTTATGTTCTTTGCCCCGCTAAGAAATTGCTTAAACAAAGGATGTGAAAATAAAGGAGGGTCACAGTCATAGTGAGCAGAAATGGCTGCAGCATGAACCTTTATCGAGGAGAAAGACAAACCCTTGTCCAATAACTCAGTAAGATATTGAAGAGAAACACTTAAATCAGGCTTGTAAACATCAAAGTCCTTCACTTTGCTCCAAAGAAAAAATCTCCTCCATTTATCAGCATAAACCTTCCTTGTACTAGGCCTTCTGGCCTCCAAAATAACATTCAAAACTTGTTGTGGAAGCTGAGACCCTCCCGGGTCTAAAACAGAATATGCCAGGCTGTGAGATGCAGAGACTGAATCTTGACATTGAGGAAGTGATTGCCCTCCTGAGACAAAAGATGCGGAATCAAAGGCAGAGGCCATGGAGGCTCCAAACTCCTCAGTAGTGGATACCAGTGCTGTCGAGGCCAATCCGTGCTATCAGAATCATGGATGGCTTGTCTATTCTGGCCTTCAGGAGTACCTTGGGAATGAGAGGCAGAGGTGGAAAGGCATAGACATGAAGATTGCTCCAACTGAATGATAGAGCATCCACCTTCCAAGCTGTGGGATGAAACATTTTTGTGCAAAACTTTGGCAACTGGTAATTTAGTGGAGAAGCGAACAGATCTATGTCTGGAGTCCCCCATAACACTGTCAACTTTTGAAACACATGAGGATCCAATTTCCACTCGTGAGGATCCACAATTTGTCTGCTCAACACATCCGCTAAGGAGTTCTGTGCTCCTGGTAGAAACCTTGCCTGAAGATTGAGGTGTAAACTGAGAGCAGTCTCCCACAAAATCATCGCTTGCCTGCAAAGAGGGTACGAATGGGTTCCCCCTTGCTTGTTGATGTACCACATGACAGTAGTGTTGTCTGTTTGAATCAATACCTGTCCTGGGTGAAGTAAATCCTTGAAAGCCATCAATGCAAATTGGACTGCTAACATCTCCTTCAAGTTGATATGCAAATGTTGAAGTCTGACAGGCCACGTCTTGCACCCATTTTCCATTGAGGTGTGCTCCCAAGCCTTGTCCGAGGCATCTGTCGTTAAAATCTGACTCTGGTCGGGTCACAGAGAGCCTTGTTTAGGTGACATTCCTGAGCCCACCACAAAAATTCTTTCTGATTGCAAGGTATTATCCGAATGACAGTGTCTAGATCTTGGCAGTGCTGTGTTTTTGATACCATTGAAGCTTCCTCATATGCAGTTTGGTATTGGGAAGCACTAGAATACAAGATGAGGCTTGAAGGACTGTCCTTGCAGTCAGCCTGGACTGTAGAGACATTTGATGGAAATAGAGAAAGGCTGCTTTGTTTGTCCGGGGTCAAAAAGGCCATCTGGGAAGCTGTATTCAGTCTCACACCCAGAAAGCACATGTCCTGAGGGACTAGACTGGACTTTGTTTCGTTCACAGAATACCCTAGGCATCTTAACACTACCATCACATACTGTAGATGATGCAGAAGTTCATCTTTGTGTTGTGCAATAATCAGGCAATCGTCCAAATAAAGATAAATCTGTATTCCTCTTAACCTGAAAAAGGCTATCACTGGAGCCAGAACCTTTGTGAACACTCTGGGCAGTAGATAAGCCATAGGGCAATGCAGAGAACTGATAATGTAAATTTCCAGCCCAGCACTTGGTACCTCCTGCAACTGGGCCTGATAGGAACATGAAAATAAGCCTCTTTGAGATCCAGAGTTACCATCCAGTGATCTTTTCCCAACAGAGGTAAAAGCTGTTGTAATGTCAGCATTTTGAACTTTGGAATGTCCAGATAAGTGTTGAGGATAGATAAATCCAAAATTGGTCTCCACGTGTTCCCTTTCTTTGGCACTAGAAACAGGCGAGAATAAAACCCTAGTCCCACTTCTGACAGAGGAACTGGCTGTATAGCTCCTATTTGAAGAAGTAAAGAAATCTGCTTGTGAGCCTCTATCCTTTGCCGAGGAGGAACATCTGGCATGCCTTTGAAAGGAGGTAATGTATGGAAATAGAACTTGTAGCCTCGGTTTATAATGTCCAATACCCATTTGTCCTGGGTGACTAAAAGCCAGTTTTGCTTGAAGAGTGCTAACTATCCTCCCAAAGGAGCTGCCAGGGAAGAAGAATCTGGCAGCTGAAAATGCAGGTCATTGGGCCTGTTTACGAAAGGACTGGCCCCTGCCCTCACCTGCAGATTGTGCAGGTGAACTCCAAGTTCTAGGCCTGAATGTACTTTGAGCTCTGCCCCTGCCACATCTAGATCTACCCCTAGACTGAGAATCAGAAGAAGGGTAGGTCCACCCCTTAGTAGGCCAATTTCTACTAAACTTTGGAGGTTGCACCTGCAAAAATCTTTAACAGTCTGCATGGACTTAGCCTTGTCTTCCATTTTCTTCAAAACCAACTCCACAGGAACCAAACAAAACTTCAGACTGTAAAGGGGCATCCAGAATTCTAGATTTAACATGCTCGGACAAATTCTGATCCTTAAGCCAGGCGTGCCTACGAAGAACTGAACCAGTGGCAGCCACCCTAGAAGAGGCCTGTACAGCATCAAAACCACACTGCAAAGAATGCTTACCCACCTGTTCAGAGACATGTACTAAATCCTGCAATTCTTTACACTCTATGCCCTCTGCCAAAGCATCCACTTTAGATTTTAGCTGAGAAAGGAGGAAATTCTGATATTTCAACATATGAAACTGGCAATTTAAAGCCCTCATTGCTAAAGTAGAAGAGGTATACACCTTCTTACCCCATCTATCCAAAGCTCTAGCTTCCTTATCTAGAGGAACCGGATTCTTTACAACAGAAGCTCTAAACACCCTTAGGCCCCTGACTAATAGTTTCTGGGTCCGCCCTAGGACTCTTATACAGATATTTATGAGCTTCAGGCACCCTGTAATACCTGTCCGTTTAACTGGCGCAGGAGGCAAAGAATCTGGATTAAGGGAAGCCTCGAGAAAACATCTTGAACAACATCCAAAACAGGAGGTATAGCCAAGGGTCTATGCTGTGGTAAAAACAAGAATTCCCTAAGCCTCTTCCGTGAATCAGAGAAATCCTGTCCTTCCCACTTAAAATGCTCCCTCATGGAATGCAGAGTTTCTGAAAAAGAAAAATCCTCTGGAGGAGAAGCAGAAGGAGTGGAATCCTCTGCATCAGAATCGAATAAGGGAAAATCTTGAATATCTTCAGCAGAAGAGTCTGAGTCATCTGAGGCCTGATCCAAACTTTCCAACTCTGGCTCCACCCTGGGCCTCTTATCAGGAGGGGGCATAGAACCTCTAATTAAAGTAATCAAATCTTCTGCCATTTTAAGCATGTGCTTTTTAGTCACAGACCCTGAAGTACCTGGAGGGACACCAGAGGAAGGCAAAACAGACCTGCCCTTAGAAGAAGCCTTAGAAATAGTAACAGAAGGCCTAACCACCTTAGGCATAGAAGGGAGAACAGTAACTTGAGAGGCCCCTTCAGCTTGACCTGACTCCTGTGAGGCCACATCCTGCAAAATCAAAGTTTCCCCCTGAGACTCAACAGAACCTTCATCCGGATCCACCTGCTCCACTGTAGTTTCTGCAGGACCGGGCGTCCAAACGGACGTAATCAACCTGTCTAGGTTTCAAGGATTTGTCTTTGCGCTTCTTCTAGGCGGCCGTCGTCGGAGGATCCGGCGGCATATTATAATTACACCGCTTACCAAAGACTAACCTAGCACAATCTAATCTTCTTTTTATAGTGCGCTTATTAAACCTAGCAAAAAACGACACCCGCGACTACGTGGTCGCGCCGTCCCAAACAAGGAATGCAAAGAGAGTGATAATCCTATCGCGGTATCTGTTTCCCACAAGAAATACAATTATTCACTTTTTCTGACATCCGAATTATGAGTTAAAAAAACAAAATATTCTAGCCCAACTTGGTTTCGGTCTGAAACTCAAAATACGAAAATTTCCAGAGCGCCCGAGGCACACTTGCTTCTTTCTTCTGCATGCGACCATGGCAAAAAAAGACTGATAGGCGTCGGCTCGGTCATTCTGGCTTTATACCCTAAGCGCTCTGATGTCAGATCCAAGCATGACCAATAGCGAGCCATTTGGGGTTCCGAGGGCCGACCGAGGACAGCGGACTACCCATATGTAAGGACTGCAGCAATGTGAGATGAAGAACATCTAAGCACCCTGAACCTCAACAAGTGCCTGGTTGGGAAGTCTTCTCTCAAAGTCTATTTAAGGCCTCTCAGGCCCTGCAGACACAACAGCTTCTCCCTACTCTCTCACCTCAACCACCCTTACATGTATCTGAGGAAGATTCCTCCTCCTCTGAGGAATCCTTTTCTTATGAAACCTAAATAGACTCCCCTAAGAATTTCATTTCCCCAGTGGAGGAGGACTCTATTTCTCCTGAATCCCCAGAAGAAGAATTTACCTTTGGGGACACTATCTCCCTCATGAAGGAACATTTTAAATGGCAGGTTTCAGAGGTCTCTGACTTCAAGAAAAGGTATTTTGACATTTTGCAAATGGAGCAACCATCCCCTTCTGCCATACCACCATTACTACCTGCCTTTCAGGATGGCTTTCTGGCTGTTTGTCAGTCTCCTTACTCACAATGCCCAGCAGCTAAACGACCAGGCCGATTCTATAAGGTCCCCCAGGACACCCAGTTTCTATTTAGAAACCCACCAGCAGATCCAGCTGTTATAGCTGTTTCTGCAGACAAAATTCAAGGCAATTACCTTCCACTGCCAAACAGATAAAGACAGCAAATATATGGACAGACTGGGGAAAAAGCTATATACCTCCTCTACTCTGGCCATTAGGGCCTTAAACTACCAAACACACCTGGCTAGGTATGTTTTAGATACCACTACCTATAAAAAACAGTGAATTCCCTTCTCTCCACAGCATCCCAAGTGACCAGGCACTCCATTAAGTGCAGTTATGATGATGTGGAAGCCTCATATAAATCATCAGCTTCAGGATCAGTACTAAGACAATATTCCTGGCTAAGGCTTCAACCTCTCCCCATGGATGTTCAGACAAAATTACTGGATGAACCCTTGGACAATAAGTCCCTTTTTTTCTTCAGGTTTCTGCTGAGCTTCTTAAATCCCTTCAAGAAAAGGGAAACTAATTACAGAACCTCAAACATCTTTTGGTATCCCCTATGTCTAGATACCACAGGAATTACCCACAGAAGCCCTCCTTTGTTAGAAGGCAGTCTTTTCATTCAGCCCCTCAATCAAAGGGACATAGCCCAGGAAAAGTGCTAGTCTCAGATTTTCCACCAGCTGCTCCACTACATCCTTTCCAGAGTCAGTCTGACCAATCCAGATCACCTCCACTGTGACTCACCCCCTTTGCATCCAGAAACGTCCTTATCCCTTCACCTTACCCTATCCTTACCCTTCTGGTAGAGAATGACAACAGAACAATGGGTTGTCTCTATCATCCAGAGAGGATATTTCATGACTTGGTGGATGCTCCCACCTTTCCAATGTATCCCTCAGCCACCAAGAAACCAAATCCACCTATTCCCACCCATCATTTGCCAGCTCCTAACCCATTAAGGTTTTGTGTGTCTGGATCACATTATCTGTTCTCTGCCTTACCCTTTGGTCTATCCAGTGCACCAAGAGTATTCAGAAAATGTCTAGCTCTGGTTATAGCTCATTGCAGGCTACAGGATATCCAAATTTTTCCATATTTAGATGACTTGCTTATCTTTGCATTGTCTTTTTGAAGTTGTCAGGAATCTCTGTCTTGGATGAGGAACCTCTTGCGCAGATTCCAAGAGAAAATTCAAAAATCTTTTTTCACTTCCTCTCACATGATTGTATTCCTGGGATGCACACTAGACACCTCAGTTCAAAGAGCTTTTCTTCCACAGGGAAAAATAGATTTTTATCAAGATGTATTTCTGAAGTTTTCCACTCGGACTTTAATCACTGCGCAGGAATCCTTCAGTATTTTGGATCTCATGGCATCTATGATTCTCATGATACCTGCAGCAAGACTCCACATGAGAAAGATACAGTGGTATCTGAACTCTCTTTGGTCCTAACGTCAGCACCCTTTATCTTTTCAGATTCCAGTGCTGAGCTTTGTCAGAAGAAAAATATTTTGGTGGACACAACAGATATCCTTAAATCCAGGTCTCTTCTTCTTCCTCCCTGCTCCAAAGCAGTCGTCACAAAACTTTACTTCAGAAGCAATTTCTGTAGCGATAAAAGTGCAGGGGGTATGGGGCACCAAGGACAGTCAGAAGCACATAAATATCAAGGAGAGTTTGCCCTGATCAAGGCACTCAACTCTCCGAACCATCTTTGGTCTCTGGGACCTCTTCAAATGGTGGCAGACAATACCACAGTCATGTGGTGCATCAACAAGCAAGAGGGAGCCAAGTTGTGTACCTCCTTTGCAGACTAGCCATGTTAGCTTGGGATATAGTTTTATAGCACAGTCTCACTCGCCAGGTATTCTACAATCTGTCAAAGCAAAATTGCATGGCAGACAAGCTGAGTAGGGCCAGGGCAGACTCTCACAAATGGAAACTAGTTCGGGGGTCTTACAAGATTTGACCCATCTGGAGGAAGTTCCTCAAGTAAACCTCTTTTCCTCCTCTCCAAGCAGTTAACTGGCAAAATTCTGTTCCAGGACTCCATGCAAGAAGATTTGGATGACAGTTGTCTTTTCTTTGGACAGGAATGTTTCTGTATGCCTTTCTGTTAATATCCAGGGTACTTCTGAAAATCGAGAAGGAAAACTCCAAGATCATTGTGGTGACCCCCTTCTGACCCAGGCAACCATGTTTCTCCCTTCTTTTGGAAATGGCCAGGGGAAATGACCACTAGCTTCCTCGCAGACTGCCTCTACTCACACTAGGCCAGGTGTGTTTGATACACCCTGGCATCAGTCATCTTCAAATGACTGCTTGGAAAATAGGTTCTCTGTTCATTTTAGGCACCTGTTTTCTGCGGACATGCAACCTGTACTAATGGAGGCAATAAAACCTGCTGCTTGAAAATCCTATGTTAGCAAAAGTAAGAGGTTTTCTTGTTGGTGTCAGCAACATAACCAGCACCCATTCAGGGCTACTTGTTCTCTGGTTTTGCAACATTTGTGTAAGTTACTATACTGTGGCCTTTCTCATTCCTCTGTCAGGGTTCATTTATTGGCCATTACAGCATGTCTGCTCATAGATCCTCCTCTTTAAATGTAGTCTCAGGTCAAAATGTTCTTGAAAGGCTGTTTTGCAGAAGAGGTCACCTTGAAAACTGGTGGCCACTCCTTGGGTTTTTAATTTTGTGTTAGAAAATCCTTGGCTTCATCTACGGCTTTTTGGAAAGGTCTGGATTCTGTAAGTATTCTAGAAACTGCTACTTGGCTCTTTGTACATTTGCAAAGCACTGTCAACATGTTTCCTTCACTAGGACTAGATCAAGCTTTGCTAGGACCATTCTCCAGGGGCTCCTGGACCTTTCTTCCACATCCCAAATATCGTAACTATGGTAATTTACTCCTATAGCTAAGGCTACTGCAACAGAAACATAGTACAGTTGGGTAAGTTGAACTTACTATAACAGGAGGTGTTTAAGGGATTACTGCTCCTTCCATCCCCCTTGTTTTTTTTTTTTTTGTTTTTTTTATGCCAGGGTGTAGACATTTATTTTTTTTCCCAGCCATTGTCCATTCAGGGCTCAGATTTCCCTATCCATGCTAGCAGGAAAGCCCTGTAGGGCTTATTGCTAAAACTTGTCTTAAGTCAGCTCAGCTCAATCTACTAGATAGCTTGGGTGTGTGAAAGGTGCCCTGAAACTTTGGAAGCTAGTCAACTATTATACCCTAGGCAGGATATAACCCATATAGCTAAGGGTACTGCAGTAGTAATCTTTCAGACATCTGCTGTTCTGGTAAGTTCATCTTACACATACTTTATTAATCTTCTGTGCATTGGTTTAGATTTTATTTTGGCAGAATTATCTATCAGTAGTTTAACCTTCGTAATTCCATGATCACTGGCTGCAAAACTTCACATGAAGCAATAGTCATTTCCTTAGGAAGTGAAATAGTGTCCAGTATGCACAGTTCCCTGCTAGTTTTCTTTTTTTAAACAATCTGAAGTAATTGCTGTTCCTTAAGATACATGGTGAAAATTTTCCCTGTTAATGTTGCTAAATCAATATTATTGCAGTCTGTTCCTGATAAATTTAAGTACCCACCACTTTTTCCTCTCCTGTGTTTCAGGCAAGAAATATGAATTCATCTAGGTCATAATTATTTGACTTTGGTGGTCTCTACACTGCAATTTTTACCTGTTCCATAGTTGTCTTCATTGGCACATTCATACAATCTACAGTATTAGTCTTATCACCTAACATACAGTAATCACAGGTCTCATAAAATCTTTAGTCGCTATCATAACACCTCCACTTATTTTATTTATTTTTGTAGACTCTGTTACAACAAAAAACATTTACACCCTGACAGAACTAGTTTCTAGTCATTGTTCTTTAACCGTGTTTCACAAACAGTAATAATGTCAGCCTTGTGGGAATGTAGCAAATTTTACAATTAAAAAAAGAAAAAAAAAAAAGGCTTTCTTATGCTCATAGTATTAACGACCAGCACAGTTATAGCAAATGTTACTGTCTGTGAAACTGTTAAATTTCTGACCTGGCAAAAAAATCTTGTCTTGTGTTAGTCAGATACTGCAATATATCTGCTGCAAAGATGCTCCACCCTTGTCTTGACAGGTGCATGCCATCTTGGCTAAATGCACTTTTTAGGCTTGGATATGCTAAAGTTTAACTAAGTGAATGTGAAGCACTGTCTTTCAGCTCACCATTCATCACAAATTATATACTGAAAAACAGTGAGACGAAAAACCATAAAGATCCTCTGCATCCCCTGGTGTGAGGGCAAGCCCCCCTCCCCCAAAAAATTATATATACCAATTCCACGAACCTAGAACAGTGAAGAAAAGGGGGGGAACCTCTCAAAACATACCACCGGCTCACACAATACATTACACAGCGATGAAACTTTTTGCTATGAAACTCCAACCCACAATGGCAGCGATAGCTCATAGGTATGACACACACTACACATTTCTATTTTTTTTTAATGGGCCATTTTTTATGCAGGTATTTATTCAAAAAATCTTTTTTTTCACACTTGAACTCTACCTTCTATATGTGATTTGTGAAAAAATATAACCTAACACCTCTACAAGTTATGCTCAGAGGACTGTAATTTCCATACTAACTAGTCAGAGAGTCCTTGAAGATGAAATCCTTTATACCAACATGAATAAAAACAGCTCAATACATCCTTACATTAAGGCATTCTAAGGCCCTACTCACATCCTATTTTTTGCTTCCAGCAAGCATAACATTATTTGATGTTTATTAGCCTCTCTCCAGATTAATTGAATCTCCAATTACTAGTATATAATTTCTGACCAGATCTGGAGAATCTCCATCGTCTAATTGTGTAATGTTTGCTGTATCAGCTGTTACAAAGGAATGATCTTTATCACCATTATTCTTATCAGTCTCAGTCTTTTCATTGCGGATATAATTTGTATGCGTGCGATTCTCATGCAGCTGTGTTTGCTCTTTCACAGCTTGAGCGATGTTATCAACCTTGGGCTTTCTACTTTTTCCTGTGGTAATGTCCTTCAACCCTTCCAAGTTCAGTTTTGATTTCTTCGTTTTAGTCTCTTGCATCCCCCCCCCCATCTGTTTGCGAAATGCCATTTTCTGTAAACAGAACGTTTTCTGATTGAACAATGTTTACATTCCCTGTCTTCTGTGTGTTACACGATAAAGAAGAGTCCTTTTTAGTATATATGCTGTTTGTATTATAGACATTAAACAATTTCTGTGTCTTCCTAGTTATTTGTTGTGAACGTCTTTCTTTTTTGTATTCTTTTACATTCTCTGAATCCTCAGATTGCTGAATACGTGGCCTGAATTACAAAGTTATCATTGGAAATATGTTTAGTAAGGGTGAGTAAATTTTACTGACAGTGGATACTTCCTTTTCTAAATGTGTTCAGTTTACACTTTGCCTAATATTTATCTTATCATTCTAATCATTAATATTTGTAACAGTGGGTTTGTAAGCTGTGTACATTGCAGTATTTGTAACAATGGTTTTCTAAGCTGTGTAAATTGCAGAAGTGCAATCTTCATCAGCATGTCTAGATTTATTGGTGCTAGTAATAAGCAAATAGTCCATCTTTTGACATGAGGAATACAAGTCTCCAGTATTATCAGATGTTATTGTTCTATGTACATAGCATTTACTACACTTTGCAAGATACCTGTGCTTTAGCAAGTGGTTAATGGCATACTCTTATAAGGAATCCATTTTCATCTACAGTTTATTTATTTAACATTTGTTTACTGGGAAATTCCAACTGGAACAGAGCCTAGTTTCAACAGAGGCCCTTTGAGAAATGTTCCAGATGCATGTCTTTGTAATGTGGGAGGAAACTGGAGCACCTGGAGGAGACGCACACAAACGTAGAGATGACATGCAGACTCTGCACATAAGGCAACTCAGCCGAAAATCGAACAATGATTAAAGAATTTTAAAAGAAAAGAATAATTAAAATAAGTTACTACAGAATTAAAAAAAATTAAATAATTAGTAATTAGTAATTTAGGTCAAATTGTATGAGGAAATCACCCGCATTGGTCTGTTTCTCCCACATGTTCAGTGGACTTTGTAAACCAGTGGTCCACTATCCTGGGCTCCCAATATTAACCTTTCATCCACTGGTTTAAATTCAACTATCTTTAACTATTCCTGTGTTCTGTCCTGATAGTCATGAGGTTGCTCCATGAGTTTTCTGTACTTGCAACTTAACTATATTTATGCATTTTCCACATTTCTTGCCTTCTCATCTGATCCTTCTCTTTTTATTCTTTCTTTTGTTGTTTTTGGCACATTCAGTTGCTGCCGGATTGTTTATCTACTCCTGGTTTGATTTCCATTCCCGCTTGACACCAATATGCTTATGCTAATCTAAGCAGGGAAGTCATCTTGGAATTTTTCTCCTCATATTTTAAAACTTTCCCTATGTTTGGATCTTGTAAGGTCAAAAGACTAGAAACAAAAAAATTCCACTTAAATACAAGTGGAAAAAAACAACTCAAGAAAGGAAGCTCTTATAATCAATAAACCAGACCATTAGCAGTTAAATAGATTAAGCTTTTAATTTGCAAGCAGCTTTTTATCTGTAGTAAAACACAAGACTTCTTTAGAATAAAATCACAATCACCAGTGCATATTTATTTAGCAGTGTGTTAATAAGATAATTGAATCAAGTAAAATAATTAAAAAATCACTTGCTTAAAGGGAAATCTTACTTAAAAAGGTAGCGAAATAAAACCATTCTTTTAATACTGTCATTTTGAAATAATAAATGAATGAACCTAATGTATTGTTTGAAAAAGTATTATAAAAAATCTCAAGCGGCATAAATGTTATGAATACAATAAAAACTTAACAGTGGATATAAAAAGTTTACACACCCTTGTTAAAATGCCAGGTTTTTGTGATATAAAAAAATGAGACCACAGTAAATTATTTCAAAACTTTTCCCACCTTTAATGTGACCTATAACCTATACAATCAAATTGAAAAACAAACAAATCTGTTGGGGGGAAAAATATAAACAATAAAAAATGTACAGTAAGCTGCTAGCAGTGTGCACACCCTTAAGCAAATACTTTGTTGAAGCACCTTTTGATTTAATTACAGCATTCTGTCTTCTTGGGTATACACCTGGCATCAATTAAAGAGACTCTGATTAACCCCAAATAAAGTTCAGCTGTCCTAGTAGGATGTTCCTGACATTTACTCAGTTGCTTGCTGCAGCAAAAGCCATGGTTCGCAGAGAGCTTACAAAGCATCAAAGGGATCTCATTGTTGAAAGGTATCAGTCAGGAGAAGTGTACAAAAAAATTTCCACAGCATTGGATATACCATGGGAACACAGTGAAGACAGTCATCAAAAAGTGTAGAAAATCTGGGACAACAGTGATGTTGCAAAGAACTGGATGTCCCTCCAAACTTGATGAAAAGACCAGATGAAAACTGGTCAGAGAGGTTGCTAAGAGACCTACAGCAACACTGAAGGAGCTGCAAGAATTTCTGGCAGGTACTGGTTGTGTACTACATGTGACAACAATCTCCCGTATTCTCTATATGTCTGGGCTATGGGGTTCTTTAATTTTTTAAGAAACAGTTAATTGATTAATTTAATTAATGTTGTTATAAAAGGTACCGCTGAATGTTGTGAATTTTATTCCTTTGAAGGCTTGTGTAGCCGATGTACCAGAAGACATTAAATTTCAGCAGCTTCCAGTGTGGTTGTTTCTTATATTGAATTTTCTTATGGTTTTTGGCGATGGGGTAGGGTTGCAAGATGGAAACTTTTTCTTACACAGAAAAACATCCAGGCCTGGCTAAAATTTGCAAAACAACATATCAAGTCTCTCAAAAGCATGTGGGAAAATGTGTTATGGTCTGATGAGACCAATGTTGAACTTTTTGGCCACAATTCCAAAAAGTACGTTTGGCGCAAAAACAACACTTCACATCACCAAAATAACACCATCCGCATGGTGAAGCATGGTAGTTACAGTATCATGCTTTGGGGTTGCTTTTCTTCAGCTGGAACTGGGGCTTTAGTCAAGGTGGAGAGAATTATGAACAATTCCAAATACGAGTCACTTTTGCCCCAAAACCTTCAGGCATCTGTTAGAAAGCTGCAGAGGAATTTCACCTTTCAACAAGACAATGTCCCCAAGCATACATCCAAATCAACAAAAAAATGGCATCACCAGAGGAAAATTTAAGTTTTGAAATGGCCCAGCCAGAGCCCAGACCTAAATCCCATAGAAAATCTGTGGGGTGACTTGAAGAAGGCTGTGCACAAGAGATGCTGCAATCTGACAGATTTGAGGTGCTTTTGCAAGAATAAGTGGGCAAATATTGCCAAGTCAAGATGTGCCATGCTGATAGACTCCTACCCAAGAAGACTGAATGTTGTAATTAAATCAAAAGGTACCTCAACAAAATATTAGTTTAAGGGTGTGCATACTTATGCAACCAGCTTGCTGTACGTTTTTTATTTTTTATATTTTTTTCCCTAACAAATTTGTTTCTCAATTGAATTGTACAGGTTATAGGTCACATTAAAGGTGGAAAAAGTTTTGAAAGGATTTATTGTGGTCTCATTTTTTATATCATAAAAACTTGGCATTTTAATAGGGGTGTGTAAACTTTTTATATCCACTATATAAAGAATCAAATGTATAAACAAATTCATACTGTTTTATATATATATATATATATAAAATGGAAATTAAATGTATTTGAGGCATTCATTATTATAAAAGAGATAAAATAACTATGAGGGATTTTTAGAAAGGAGAAGGAACAAATTACATAGAAGTAATTGGAAATTGTGGGAACAATACATGCATAATAATGCTGAGGAGGAGTGAGGTTTAAGGTTATATTTAAATAGGAAAATGTTAAAATGGTTTGTTTTCTTGTCTGAGAATGTATGTTTGCTTATGTCTTAAGTGATTATTTAATAAAGATATTAAACAAATTTTCATTTCCCAAAATTCAGGATGTTAACCTTGCTAAAGCTACTTCCATTTCCTTTCAAGAGACATGTACAGTGATTATGCATTCAAAGGATACCTTCCTTCATGTTCCTTTGGCCCAGGAACACAGTAGGTACTTACATTTTCAGGCAAGGGGGATTACATTACCAGTTTTGTGCCTCACCCTTTGACATATCTACTGCACTAATTTTTTCATCAGATGTCTGGCCCCAGTTATTTCCTTCTGCAGGGCACTTGGAGTCCATATATATTCTTACCTGGATGACGACTGTCTGATTAAGGCAATGTCTTCCCTAGAATTTCAGAGAGCCCTGCAATTCACCATGGATTGCTTTCAGCAGGTGGACCTTACACTCAGTCACCAGAAGTCACAACTGCAACCAAGCACAAGAATTACCTTCCTAGGAGAAGTTATAGATTATGTGTATCAAAAAGCTTTCCTTCCACAGGGCAAAATCAGTTTTCTTTTTAAATACTTCTGTGACCTGCAAACCAAACACACCATCTCAGCAAGGGGGTTTCCTCAGGTCCCTGAGTTACAGTGCTTAACATGATCCCATTGACAAATTTACATGAGAAAGTTGCAGTGCTTCCTAAAAAATACTTGGGTGCAACATTTACAGCCCTTATAAAATGTTATCCCACTATTACCATGCCTAAAAATGGATATCCTATGGTGGGAAGAGATTGTCCGCACCAGTCCAGGGGCTTATTTTACTCTGCCAGAAGAGGTATAAACCATTTTAACAGACCGCTCCAACAGGAGCTTGGGACTCACTTAGGACATTTCAGAGTGCAGAGGTCATGGGACAAGCAGCAGGGCATGCAGCATATCCATCAGAAAGAAATTATACCGGTAGTTTTGGCTGTGAAGGCCTTCAGAGGCAAACTGTCACGAAGAACTCTTCAAATTCAGATAGATGCTTACCACAGTAATGTGGTAAGTAAACAAGCATGGAAGAATACAGCCTTACTCACTATGCAAACTGACTGTGAATGTTTGTCTATTGGCACAGCAAATTAGGGTTACACCCATAGCATAATGCATTATGTGTTAGGAAAATCAACTGGCAGACTTCTGGAGCTTAACCCTCCTAGATCCCAATGAGCAGATATTAAAAAGGGAAATCTTTTTGGATCTCATTCATCAGTATGTGTGTGGGGGGTCTGAGTCATGGATCTGTTTGTCTCTGCAGAGAACAAACTTACGAGCAGGTTCTGCTCCTTCAGTTGGACAGACCTGATCACATATGCCTTCTTGCTGATACCCCTTATTCCCAAAGTACTACTAAAGCCGGAGTAAGACAAGCCCAAAATTATCCTCAATACTCTTTTCTGGCCCAGGCAACATGGGTTCTCCCTTCTTCTGACTGTCATTGGGGGGAAGACCTAAACTCTACCACTGATCATGGACCTTCTCAACCAGAACAGAGAGTCTGTAATACATCCAGTCTGACAACTCTCAAGCTCACATCTCAAAGGACTGGACGTTGACTCCATCATCTTTACCTTATTCAAAGGATGTCTTATTCATTGTGAAAGGGGCCAGAAGGCCAAATACTTGAAAGCCTTGTTTAGCTAAATGGAAAACGTTTTCTTTGTGGTGAAATTCCAAAGATATTCTATCTTCACAATCTTGACGTATCTCAGATCCTTGAATTACCTCTCCTCCCTATTCATGCAAGACTTCTCTTTACTAGCTTCAAAGCTCATGCCTCAACCATCTCAAAAGCCTCTTGGGCTCTTCTCTTTTATTGTAAAAATCATGGGGTCAAAACCGGAGGTGATAAAAAAACAGTACACCAAACAGTACCTCCTAGGACAGAATCCATGCCACAGTGCAGGGATAACCAAATGAAAGATGTTACCTGCAGTATTTAAAACATAATTTACTTTATTGTATGTGGTAGTTTAAAATGTATTTTATTTTATTAGTGTCATAAAATAAAATATGTTAAACATGGCAAGGAACGTCTTTTGTTTGGTTATCCCTACACTGTGGCTTGAATGCTTTCTTTATTCTCATTCATACATGAAACAGTTTCTCAAGGGGGATTATTCACCTCAGGCCACCTAGAAAGAAATATTTTCACTGAAACTTAAAAATTTCATTCATCTAAAACTCACTATGCCACCATATGAACTGGCAGCATCAGCTCCCTGTCAAGCTTTTGACATACAAAGCCAGTCTGCTTCTGGCTCTCACTTCAACCAGGCATGTCTCTGAGCTCCAAGCTCTCATATGGAGGGGAGCCGTTCCTAATCTTTCATGGGTACAGGGTCACTGTTAAAACCAAATCCTCTTTTACGCTTGAGGTGGTTTCAGAATTGTCTGTAAATTAAGCATTAGAGGTACACAGACAGCTGAGGTATTACTTACACAGAACCAGCATTTCTAACAGGACAGACCAGCTGCTGATGGTGTTTGCAGAGGGTAAACCAGTGACAAAACAAGCCATTTCCAAATGGATTGCCAACTGCATCGCCTTTTGTTATTCTCACCATGGTGAACAACATCCTTGTAAAGTCAGGGCTCATGCCACAAGACACAAATCCAACACTACTGCTTTCTTAAAGGAGTACCCATGTAAGCCATTCTTGAGGCTGTGCTTGGTCATTGGTTCACACCTTCAGTAAACATTATTGTCTTGGGTCCATTTCATAGACGAGCACTGGGTTCACCTCTGCCATCTTGCAGAGGCTGTTGCGCCCAGCTAATGTTTCTGTCCAGCCACCCTCTTAAAACTACTGGGAGTCTTCCCAAGAATCAGCACTGGAAAACTTGACTGTGATGACATAATACAGCTGTGTCTCCAACTACCATAATTATAGTTGTTCAAGTAGATCAGTATTGCAGTACTCTTTCTCACCTTCCTTCCCCTATCTTTTTTCTTGCTTCTTTTTTTTTGGGTTGATGTGGGACTCGCCTTCCACTCATCATCCCCTCAATCCTTCCTTCTTCCCATTATCAGGGTCCTTGACCTATGCTCAGACATTTGGGAAGGTTGTACTATTCCTCAGGACAATCGGACTCCTTACTCTTGCCAAGAAAAACCTGAAGACGGTGCTGGCTGACACCCATTTTTATACGTCGGCATCTGGATGTTGGTCCATACGGGTGTCTGCTGTCTGGGAGATGGTGAAAGGACTGTGGTATTCTGGCCAGCCCCAGGCCTCTACATGGCAGATAGACCCAGGAATTAGTACTACAGCATTTATCTACTCAGACATCCGCAATTATGGTAAATGGAGGGACAACTGTGTATGTGTTAGCTGAGATTGTACTTGAACTCCCATATGGTAGTATTAAAGTTTTCATTAGAAGCTGTAGGAGGAGTAGATGTGCATGAGTTGCTTACTGTTCTCTCTCGATGCCTATTGTTTTGGCTGTGTTAATGAACTAAATAAAATACAGAAAGTATACACCTTGTGCTTTTTAGCATTAAATCAGAAAAAAATATTTACTTTCCCTGTTAATGTACGAAATTGCTATTAGCTTGTACATGGATTCAGCATTTCATATAACATGAATAAATTCAAACATTAATAGTGTTATTTTTCTATGCATGTAGCCTTGATTGTAACAAAACAAAGTGGGTCATTTTCATTCGTGTAAAAAGCACTCTTTCAAGGTTAGTGTCAGTTCTTTTGGAAGAGCAACTTTACAGATTGACAGGTTTCATCAGATCAAATGCCATACTTTTGCAGATGAATTTGTCATTCCCAGAATGCAAGGATGACACAGATAACAGCCAGAAGTTTAGCTAGCTCTAGATTTCATTCATGGTGGTCTTAGCTAAAAGACTGTCTTCTCTCTACTGGTAGATATCTCTGCCTTATTTTAACCAGCAGCTTAGACAACTAGCTTTTGAAGGTCTCTCCTTCCCAGCAGCTGCTGGAAAGTAACTCAGCAGAAAGAACTATCAGGTTGCAAGGCAAACAGACTGAAAGAAAAATACGATAGTCAACAGTCACATTTTGTAAGTGATATCATTAATCTGATTACCTGTCAGGAGGAAATTAAAGGCAGCTGGGTTGGAAGGAGTAATTTTCTCAATAAAACAAAGGAGCCCACAGAAGCTGTAATGCCAGATGCACAACTTACATGGCTATCATGAACTCGATCTAGAGGAAGTACAAGGAGCTGTAAAGAAAATAGATTCAGGGAAAACAGCAGACTGAGATGAGGTCATTGTAGATATAATCAAGATTTTTGGTAAGTTAAATGAGAACTGACTTCTGATGGCATGAAAGTGCCGAATGGAGTCATTGACCAAAGAAAATGCAGATTAGTAGAAAATAAGTTTCAAGATGAGCAAGGTCAGGATGCAGTATAACTGAACTAATATTTGCATTGAAACAGATAGTGGAGAAATTAGAGCGGAGAAGAGTCAAACTGGACATTCCTAGACTTGAAGAAAGCATATGACATGGTCCCAAGAAAATTGATTTGGCCAGTACTGCAGTTGTTTAAAGTCTAACAAATGATAGAATTGATGTAAGCTCTGTACAATAACTCAGTAACTTGTTTATAAATAGTGTTTGTAGACTCTGCGCCTTTCCAGTGGAGCAGATATGCAACAGGGTTTATCTCTGAGCCACTCCTGTTCATACTGGTGATGAGATTATATTAGCAAATGAGAATGATGTGACAGGTCAGCAAAGTTGATAATGCGGCACACAAGCAGACCCAGAACAGGAACTTTGGGGAAACTGAAGGCAAATGGGAAGAAATTGAGTACTGACAAGGGGATAATTATGACAGTAAATTGGAGTAATCAGAAGAAGCTTGAAAATTGTGATAGAAGGGGAAATAGTGAACCAGGTTAACAGCTTCAGGTATCTGGAAATTGTAGTTGATGAGAAGGGAAGTCTAAATGAGAGTGTCAAAGCTAGAATAAGAGGTGTTGCAGCCAACTGGTACAAACTGCCAGGGTTAGTGTGTGTCAGAAGAATGCCAGAGAAGCTGAAAAGTAAGGTATATAAAGTAGTGGTGTGACCATTGCATTGTATGATACAGAAACCTGGACAGTGAAGGCAGCGTGGCCGAGTAAGCTTGGTGATGGAGAGGAGGTGACTGAGATATTTAGTAGGGATACACACTGTGAGATAGACCACAAAATGAGAACATCAGAACAGAAGCAAGAGTAGCCTCAGTTTCAAAGAAGTTCAAGAACAGATTTGGTGGTTCAGTCGCAGATGCATGAAAGCAGAAGACAGTTTTGTAAAGATGATGACAGAGGAGGATGACAAGAGGAAACAAAGATGTCTAACCAAAAGATGGGTGGATTGCATCGGGGTAAATGTACAATAGCCAGTCATGACTGTCGAAAAAGCTAAGAGAGTGACTCTGAATTGAGAGAGGTTGTGACAGTTGATATGACACTCCAACCCCAAATAGAAATGGGGGCTGATAATGATTGTATCTGTTTTAGAGTGCTAAGCTGTTTTGTACACAGAATGTGTCCTAGGTTGTGCTGAAGAAAAGTATAGATTTCTTTAAACTCTTCTTTCACAGTGCTTCCATCAAACAAAGCAGCCAGGTCGTTAACCTCTTTCTATTAAACCTTCTGCACATACTTTTCATATCTCAAGTTCATATTGTAGGAAGGAAAATAGACTCTCTTTCACATATTCACATTCCACTTTGAAGTACGTGTGACTACTTTAGTGTGAAAGAGCTACAAGAGAGAAGCATTTCTCCTTTTGACAGTTTGTTGCTTTTGGGGGGGGGGGGATAATGTGTGCTATCTTGCTGTGTCTGATGACCTGATATAATTTAGTACAGATGATTTGCTCTTCCATGGATGATTCCATAATTTCTGAAGACTGACATTTGTAGTATTCAGGAATATCCATTGTGGTGGTGGTTTCTTCTAAAGTCCATCACTATTTACTGGTTCTTGAGATAGGCCATTATGCAGTAAGCCATGTTGTTTCATGGTATACATGTTTAAATGTGTTTTGTTTTTCATTTAATTTCCAATTGAATGTAAGAAGCAATAACAGGGCACATAAGTATAGAGCAGTCACAGCCGTGTTCCTGAGTGGAGTAGGAATCTCTGCATTTAATATACAATTTCAGCGTCAAGTGGTTTTCTTAAAAAAAAAAAAAAGAGTACTAACTTTCCGGGTAGCATACAATTTGAGACTATTACCTAGCCTAATCAGTAGCAGTGCATAATGGCAGAGTGAGTGAGTAACTTTTGATGGTAGTTTCTGTGAGCAGAAATCTTCTCTTTCTAAAGCCTCCTTTGGGGACGTTGGTGCTTCAGGTCTTAGGTCTTCAGAATCCATATATTTTTAATTTCTCTTTGGCTCTGCTCACAGTGAGGTTTAATTTGTACTCATTGAGATAATTCTCGCCAGTGAACTGCTGGTAAGGATCTTTTAAATCAGATATATATCCTTACCTTATCAGTTGATATGTGAGACTGTAACCCCTCAAAAGTGTTGGCCCATCACCTATTTATAGCCCTACCACTTTGCTTGCACTATCCATCCAGCAATGGTAGATGATTTTTTTTTTCTCTCCAAGTGTGTCAGGTAAGCACGTTTGTGGTCTTGTTTAATTATTCCTTTTAAGTTGTTCTTTCTTAGCACATGGAGTCAAACTGGGGATGGAAGGGGTGAGACAACCGGGTCTGTATCAAATCATCGAACTTGTATAAGTTTGAACGATGTAACATCGAACTCAAAAGTCCGAAATGCAAAAATAGCGATGCCATGGCACAATTGATTCTTTTTCCCCAGGGAAAAAAATTGTTGGGCCATTTTTGAGCTTTGCTATTTCCTCCAATGTGATGCGATCTCGGAGTTCGTATATTAAAGTAGGGGTGTCTAGTTGTAGTTTAAGGTTTATGTTTTTTTTTTTTTTTTAATTAGGGAACAGCGATTTTTTTCCCAGAGAAAAAAATCTCTGTTCTGTGTGTTCGTTATTGAGCGGTTTTGGCTTTTGGGTTCGATATTACATCGTTCAAACTTATACAAGTTCGATGATGTGATATAGACCCGAGACAGCCCCATCTGAGCATTGATATGACATGCTCTGGCAAAAGGTATATATTCACTCAGGAATAAGGGCTACAGAAATTTCAGAATTGTACTGGGCTGGGCATATTGAAAAGGAAATGCCAACTGCTGCGCACTGCAGAGTGCATTTAATGTATCATCTGATATGATCAGTACATATCTATTTCTGAAAATGATAAAATGTTTGCATGCTTACAAAAGTAGATTGTCCCCAAATATATTATCCCTGTAGTCAAATGAGTTAATGTAATAAGTTGGTATTAGAGGACGCAACGTATTGGTGGGAGAAAATTAATCTAAAAAGACTTGAACCTTATTTTTAACAGAACCTTAAAAGGATGAATGCAAATTCTATTCCATTAGAAGTCTAGCACTAGTGAAAAAACAAAAACCTTAAGTACATGGGCAAATACTTTTCATAAAAATGCAGTAGTTCTCCATTACTGGGCCGTAACATGGAAACTTGATATTTGTTAATTATTTTGTGTTATTTCAGTGAACTGCCTGAAAGAGAAGAAGGAGAAGGAGAAGAAACCCCTGCCTTCAGTCATTGGGGACCACCAAGGACGTATGTATATATTGTTTTTATTACATTTTGTGCTTTTAAGAAAGTTTTCATTTTGTACAAGAAGTATAATACAGTGATACATTGTTTGTATGTTCATGTTTCAGAAAATGAGTTTCCTTTTTTTCAGTTTTCCCATCTCTAGTTTTACACCAATACTAAGCCCTTCGAATTGGTTTCGTGCCCCACTGGAAGGTATATGAGTACCATACACTTTGCTATATTCAGTGTGTTCTTTGCTAATGTTTGCAGTCAAGTTGTGCTAGAATTTGATAAATCTTTAGACAGCACTAACAGTGAATACATTTAACATGAAGTTAGTAAATGCTTTGACAGTATTCTTAAGTAAGCTGTTGTTTACCTGTAGAATTACTTGATGCTTTTGGTATTAGAATGTCTTTTAATTGCCTTTAGGTTTTCTCATGTACCATTATATGCCTCATAAAAAGACTTGCTGCACTTTGGGTAAATTGCAGTTCCCCTTAACCTGGACATCATAAATGTAGCCTAAACGGGAGCTGTATTTGCAGTAATGAACTGTTTCCAATAAATGTATTCTCCAAAGGTCTAATCTTCCTATCCTCTTCCACCTATATGCTAGCACTGAAGTGTCTTTAAATTAATGCACATTTTGAATGTTCCTTGACAGCTTATTCAGTTAAATGCATGAATCACTTGTATCCAGATTAGTAAACATAAGCACAAGTATAGTTTGGTTCACATGGTAAATAACTTAACTTACATTGCAAAAATAGGACTATGCTGTTGGCTGATTATCCATCCTGTGTGCCAACTGTTATCTCTAAAGCATATGCAGGGAGCTTTTTCAAGGAGGTGGCATAGAAGACTTACTTTAAATGCTTCTTTGGTTGGTTGCTGTTTTAAAGGGGTAACACTGGATTCCAGATTATAGATTTTATTGTACAGAATGCCCTCTTCATAGGATGGTATTAGGCTATTGGCCCTAGGACTGATACAAGCTTAGCCATTACAATTCCCTGGATATTTCTTCCCACAATATTTACTTCCCTGGCCTCCTGTCTAGCAGGGTGACTGACGTGATCCCTGGGGTGAATTTCCTATCTCCCATCCAGTCGTCAAGGTTCCTTTTGAAGAGGGCTAAGGAGGAGCTCTGCTTGACATGTATGGGCAGTCTATTCCAGATTATGGGGAGTCTGTGGGTCAGAAACCTATCCCTCCACCATGTTTTGCTCATTGTGATGACAAGGTTTAGATCCCTGGAGCATGTGGCTCTGAGGGATTGGGATTTCTTTAAGTGGAGCATGTCCAACAGCTCAGGGTTTGACCATGGCCTTGTATGTTAAGCAGAGATTGCCTCTTAGTAGTCGATATGTGACAGAGTATAGCTGGAGTTTTTTTAGACTGTCAGCATAGTGCATCTGCTTTAGGCCTGTGATTCTTTTAGTGAGGTATTTCTGTAGCCTTTCCAGCTGTTGCAGATGTCTTGTGAGGTACATACCAAATGGGGCGCTGTACTCTATAATGGGTCTAATGAGGGATGAGTACAGTGGGACAATGACCTCCTTTTGTCTAGATGAAAAGCTCTGATGAGGTGTGCCACATAGAAGAATTTCCTGACTGTTGTGGCGATGTGGTTATTGAAGGTGAGACCACTGTCTACCTGTGTCCCTAAGTCTCTCATCACACTTTGTGTTTAGTGTATTGCCACCTATGTGGTAATTCATGGGTATGTTTTTTCCCAGAGGGAATAACTATACATTTCTTGGCATTAAGCTTGACCCCATGGCTCTGGCACCAAGCATGTTTCTGTAAGGCCCTTTTGTAGAATATCCACATAATTTTCAGTCTTATTAACAGCAAACATAAGCTTATAAAAGGAGACACAGCCATTACTTTGGGATCATATTGAATCCTGAGTAGTAGTAAAGTAGTACTTTTTGTTGCTTAAATATTTTTATTGAATTATTTAAAGTGAATATATTTTCAATAATTTTGTAATATGATACGTAGTTAAAACAGGTTAACAATGGTGTAAATTTAACAACCATAAAACATCAAATCAAACTATATACAAAGGTATATAGGTTTATACAGATGATTTACATTTTGTCATTCAGACTTCATTACATGGAGTGTTTAAGTCCTCCCTCTCCAATATTTCTACTATCTTTAGCTATGAATTATAGTAAGTTGTTGTTCTTTCAGTTCTGCTCCTCTTGATACATTCAATACAATGGTTTTGTATTCCCTGAATGAGGGTGAAGTCTCTCTCTTCCAATTTGTAGTTATGGTTTTGATAATAATGTCCATAATAGTGGAAACTTTATTCTAGGAACACAGTGGGGTATAGGTCGCATACCTCTCAACATCTTACAGCAAGTAACCTGGGCAGAGCCAAAATAAAAGTGGGACAAAGGCTCAAAAACAGGGAACATTTTTAAATATTGCTCATACAAGAATAACTTTTGCATTAGCCTCCATTTTCTGAAGGGTATGAAGTCTAAAACTCCAATGTTTGTCATTATTTTCTAACTGTAATCTTTAACAGTTTACCACAAAACCACAGTTTAATGAAAAACAGACCAAAAATTTGAGGCAAAAATCTGGACATTCTGCAAAAATCTGTTGAGAGGTATGTATAGGTGCATTAAATAAAAATCAAAGATTTAACAAGTGAAAATTATTAAAAACAATTTGTAAGAAATAATTAATTTTGTGCCAAAATGACTTAAGTAAATGACAATCATGGAACATTTGCTGCTAGTCTGCTCTTAAATTCACTTTGCATCTTCAGCAGCCTATATTTTTTTTAAACATAAGTTCCATAGTTCCATTTTATGTGGTGATGTGTAGGATCTATGAATAAACTTCCATGTGAAAAGCTTCCATTGCAATGATAGAGATGTTTGCTTTGTGGAGAGAAGTATTACTTTTTTATCATTATCATTTGGAAATTGATTATTGCTTTATAGTTGTCCCAAAAGCTTTTGATGTGATATAATTTTATTTTCTTAATTATCTGGCACTGTCTGTTATATTTACCACCTGTATTCAAGCTTATAACTTCATAAGTGTTAATTGCTTACTGAGAATTACGATACTTCTATACTACTTGTGCAAACCACTACATCCTTAATATTGTACTGTAATATTGTACCCTGACTCTGAGTTATCATTTGCAACCCTCCTATCATATTGATCTACTGTACTGTATTGTATGTTATGTATTGTGAACATTATGCATGTATTGTGCTATGCCTACATTGTGTATTGTTAATTTTATTGTGGAGCTTTTCTCCCCAGGCCGCCACTGAAAATGGGCTCACTATGGCCCAGTGGACCTTCCCGGTAAAGAAATATAAATAAATAAATACATTTTATCAATTCTTGATAGGCAGCCTTTTCCATGTATAACTTGTGTTTAAAAAAAAAAAACATATGCTCTGAATTTTGGTATTTTTTGTTTAATTGTCAGACGCATTGTCTCTAGTCTGTTTAAAATATATTGCCTTACGTCTTGTATACTTAACTATAAGTCATTGTCTAAATCAAATTTACTTCTTAAACGTTCTATTGTCAGATCTTCTCCAGACACTAACAACTGATGCCAATAAATTAATTTATTTTTCCTACCTGCCTTTATTATGTGTAAATCAGAAGTTTTAATGTTATTTTGCATACATGCAATAGGATATAGCACGAATGACCAAGCTTTTATGTTGGGGTTTCTAGGTATGAAGGTTTTATAACCATTTAACATATTTTTATGAATTTGGAATTTATAAGTTTGTTTGCTTTCTATATAATGTTCTCTTATCAACCAGAGAAAGTTGATACCATTTCTATATATTGTTGTGATAATGTAAAACCTGATTGTAGCCATATCTTTTCTTGCAGTTCTTTTCATCTGGCAGAGTAAGCATTCTTTATCCATTATGAGATTGTTTTCATGATAGATGACAATACGTATATGTCTATATCCGGAAGATTGATTCCTCCCTCTTCCCATTCATTTAAATGGTGATTCATAGCTATTCTGGATTTATTAGGATTCCATAAGAAGCTTAGCATCAGTTTATTGAATTGTTGTATATACTGTTTGGGGGAGGGAGAGAAAGGGCTTGTATGAGATAATCATTTTGATTGCATATAACCTGTCTTCAATTGTAAAAAAGAACTTATTCCATTTTTGTATGAGAGATTTAATATTATTTAGAATATTGGTGTAGTTTATTTTAATTATTTTATCTAAATCAGTTAACTTGACTCATAAGTATTTAATTTTATTGTCAGTGGCTATGTGTTTAGAAAAATCCGTATTCAAGTCTATCTTATTGGAATTTATAAGCAATGTCTTTGTCTTATTTTCATTACATTTCAGGCCCGAGAGCCTGAAATTGTTCACTTTTGTTTAGTAAAGCTTTTATTGAGACTTCATTATCTTTTAAAAGTAGAATGACATCTGCAAACAATTAAACCTTTATTTCAAGACTATTACCAAGTTGAATGCCTTTGATATTTTTGTTTTCCCGAATTCCAAAAATGGTTCAATAACTATAGCAAACAGTAATGGAGACAAAAGGCATCCCTGTTTTGTGCCTTTGGTAATTTCTGTGGATTTGGAAAAGCATGATCTAGTTTTAATATACACTAATGATTTTTCATAAATCGATTTAATTACAAAAGTAACTTTTTTTTTGAAAAGCTATATTCTTCTAGAACTAACCAAAGATAATCTCAGTGGACAGACTCAAAGGCACTATTTATCTCTAGAATGACTATAGTCATAGTATTGTTTTTGTAAAATTAGTATAACCAATTAAAGAAATTATTATTTTAATGTATGTGTTTCTATCTTTTATAAAGCCAGTTTGGTCTTTGTCTGTTAATAAGGGAGTATCTGTTCAATTCTCGCTACATGTATTGCCATGAACATCTTATAATCAGTATTTAATAAAGATATAGGTCTGTAAGATGGGTTCCTATAAGATGACTGAAGACGCATTCTTTCGAATGCGTCTTGGTCGAACTTGAAAAGATGAAAAGGCAAAATCTTTCAAATATGTCTTGGTCGAACTTGAAAAGACGAAAAGGCAAAATGACAAAGCGGCATATAAGCAAAATCTTTCACTGGGAAATAAATAACTTGGCTGCGTCCGTTACTTTGCCATTTTCGTCACTGTAGTGCAATCTCGGAGTTGTTATATTTAAGTGGGGTGGGGGTGGGGGGCACAACCCCCCATTTTGTTATAAGTATATATTTTTTTTTGGAACAGCAATTTTTTTTCCCTTGGAAGAAAATCGCTGTTCTAAGTGTTCGAGTTTGTAAGCTTTCACTTACATGGGGTCAATAAAGTATTGTTCGCTTTTCTAAGTGATCGATGATCTAATATATAGACCCTGTAAGATGAACATTCATCTGCATTTTTGTCTGGCTTCAAAACAGGGGATATTATGGTGTATTTCCAAGAAAGAGGAATATTTTTGCCTTCTTTTACTAATATAAACACTTACAATAATAATGCCAAAGTTTCTTTAGTTCTAGAAGTTTAACCATTTCTAGAATCATATTATCTTTGCCAGGTGCTTTACTTTTAGTTTATTAGTTTGGGATTTAAGTTCAGTCATAATTATTTCTTTGCCTGTTAATTTTATATGATCATCTGTTTGGTTTTGATATGTTTTCTAAAGAAAGAATTTAACGTGTTTTGAGGTTCTGTTATTTCCTTTTGGGTGTTAACTTTATAAAAGTGTAATTTAAATGCTTCTAGTATCAGTTTTAAGTCTGATACTTTATTTCTGGTATCTGGAAGGTATATTTCCTTTATTTGATTAGCTTTTATGATCTTTTTAGTTTTATTTTCTGATTTCTGGGGTTCATCGAATAAGAACACGTTTTGATCTCTAAATTTATCATTGTCTTATGATGTAGTGTCTCTAAATATTTTTTGTTCATGTCGTCTAATTCACTTATTAAATGCATATTTCCTTTCTGAATGCCTAGCTTTAGTGTATCAATTCTTGCTTAGAATTCCAGTAAGTCTTTTTCCCATTGCCTTTTCTTGTTTTTAAACCAAGTTAATGCTTTACCATATAAATATGACTTCAAAGACTCCCGAATATATATTTCTGACATGTCATCAGTAAGATTTATTCCTAAAAATGTTTGTATCTCTTTAATATAAAATGTCTTAAACTCCTCTTAAGTTTGTTATGTATGAAGTAATTTTAGTTAGTTATTCTTTGTTTTGTATTTAAATCTAAATCAAAAGTAATTGCATTATATGGTCTGACAGTGAGCATGTGACTACTTTGACTTATCCAACTTTGTAGTTAGAGCTCTTGTTGTGTACACTCTATCTATTCTTGAATGTGTGCCATGTCGATGAGAGTAATCTGTAAAGAATAATGTATTAGGATCAACATATCCATTAATGTCTACAGTGGTAAAAGTTTCAGTAAAATCAGATAGCACCTTAGAAATCGCTTTTTTTTTCTTTTTTGTGTTTCTAGCATCAGTGCCCGCATCATTCATTATACAATTAAAGTCTCCTGGTATGATTATTTCCCCTTTAAAATTGTGTACAATGTCTTCTAAATGCTACTTGGCTACTTTGACGCCTAATCCAGGTGTCCAATAAATGTTTACTAGAGTATATATCTTCCCATTTATGGATATTGTTACTAAACATAACATCCATCTTTTGTCATAATATATATTTAAAATTGTTGGCCTTAAGACTGAATTTTTCCATAAGACTAATACTCCTCTCTTCTTTTGTTTATAGTGCAAACTTACTAAAACTGTATAGATATTTGTGTTAATTTTATATGCAGTTATTTGTGTTAATTTTATCTGTGTCGTCTTGTATAAGGTGCGTTTCTTGCAAAAAAAAAATCTGTGCATTAAACATCTTCAAATATTTTAAGAGACTTCCCCTTTTACAATTATTATTCAGGCCACTTACATTAATGGAAATGCATTTCATAATTATTACTACTCAAACTGCTAGTTATGTGTATGTATTTTAACTAATAAGCACACAGATTCAACTAAAGAGAATGACTTAATTTTCATTTGATGTAGCAAAATAGTAACAACTCATAGTGACCCAATAAAAAAAAGAATTAAATAATAAAACCTTAAAGATTGAGACAAAAAACAAACTAAACCTCCTATGGGGAAACAAAACTCAACTTGAATAATGTAGCTATTCAAGCATACCGCCTAACACCTCCTCCAAGAATCATTTCTCAGCCCAATTAGGTAAACATTTTGTCTAAGAGAAAGAAGCTTGCTATGTTATATATTCTATTCATATAACACATTTTTCATAAAATTTGATTTTAAATAAAAAAAATTAACATAATCATATTACTATATTAAACGTATTAATTTGATATTAAAGTAAAGCAATTTACCGTGACTTTTTTGTGTTTGCTTATAATGTACAACAGTTATCCATTAGTTAAACTCCTTTTGATAAGAATGGATTAATATTTGTCATTCAGATTAATCTAACTAATCAGCAAAACAGTTTAGGTTTATAAAATTGCATAACAAGGTTCCATCACCCTAATTAAACCCAGTAAAGCTGCTATTGTATTGTGTAGTAGCACAATCTGCTTCACATGAGTCTCTCTACTGTATATGATCTAATTGCAATTTCCTGTCTGTATTAAAATCAGATATACTGTGTCTCTTTTATAAGTTCACTAAATTATTTGTTAATAAATCTCTCATTTCTTTTACTCTGATTCAAATTGTGCAGCTTTGTATGTTATTAGGTAAATATCCCTTTAAGAAGCTGAGAAATTCAAATGGATCATTGTTGACATTTAACCCGAGTACTTACATCATGCCTGAGCATATTACTTTCATTTTCAAGTGCTCACATGGTTGCAAAGGGATTTTCAGATTCTAAATATGCTAATAATGAAAAAAATTGATCTTGGCAACAAGAAAAGAAGCTTTTCAGCTCACGACCTAGGCTGGAAGCTGAGAAACAAATGCGTAAGCAATGTGAGTACTTCTGAACATGCCACATGTTTGTAGAGTGCTTGAGAGCTCTTAGCTCAACACCCTATGCCAGACCAGTTCCAACCAGCTCACTTACTCCCACAAAGTGCAATCAGGCTCTGGCCAACACAAGATGGTGAAGCAGGATAAGCAGGAAGCACACAAACAGATCTGGATAAAGCAAAACCTATAACCAGACTATGCTGTGTGTGTGTGTCTCTCTCTTTCGGCTTTTCCCGGTTAGGGGTCTTCACAGCGGAACTCTGGTCCACTAATGATTGGCAGTTGATTTTTATGTGCCGAGTTGCCAGCCCTGATGCACAACCTTCAATGAAGGTACGCCCATTCACGCATGTCACCACGCAGAAGAAGCTCTAGCTGAGAATCAAACCGACTATGCTAAAGATATTTAAACTCTGTTTATGTTGATTTAAAACAGGAGAACAGATACATACTTAAATATAACAGTAGCAAACAAGAGCAAATTGATTTAAACAAATTAACCAGTTAACCAATAAAAAAGCTCAAAACTGAGCCATTCCAGCAGCCTTTAATCAGGTGAATTCTAATTGCACACTGCTTGATACTAGGGTGCAGGGGAACCCTCTCCAAAAAAGATGACCTGGATTAGTGCTCAAGTTATACAAACAGAGTTAGATTCAGCAGGTCTGAATCTAGGTTATGCTATAGCAAACAAGGCACACCAGTTTCAGAAACATTTCAAATAAGCAGGCACAATAAACCTTCAACCAGCAGTTCCTAGCTCAGAAGGGCAGAATCTACCCTCTCCTCCCGCAAGAGTCTAGACCGCAAACATTCTTAATGTAAAATAACTGGCCTGAAGCTCAAGTGCTTAAACCAGAACTATGACACTTTTAAAATAACAGACACACTGAGCATTCAACCAGCATTTCCCATCTTAGAAGGATGTAAGCTACCTCTCCTGCCACAAAAGTGTAGACCACAAACCTTCGTAATGTAAAACAACTGGCCTGAAGCCCAAGTACTTAAACCAAAAGGCTTAGAATAACAGTTTGTAGTAAAGGGAGGGTGCTGTTTTACCTTGTTGCTATGTTGTAGACTCAGATATATTGATTGATCTGTGATGCTGTCAAGATCAACTTCCGTGTGCTTCAGTCCCACACAGGTGTAACTGTTGGTAATGGTTTCCCCTAATCATATACATGTTTGCATTAATATCTTGAATACTAATGTATGCTGCTGAGTACAACTTTTCTGTTGGGTGCCTTTATTGGGGTCTACAGACATGGTTGTCCACACAGAGGTTGCAGACAGGAGTGCATTGCTATTGCCCATACTTCATCCTGTATACCTGCAGACACAGTGTGAGCTCTGATACTGCACACATGCCTGCACATCTTACCTTATGGTCAGGTTGTAATGCAGGTAGGCAGGAGTTTGTGATGTGTCATGGTAGCACATTTCCTGCTTGCTTAATATACATCTGCATACTGCTCTGATAAGTTATGTCTTACAAACGTAATATTTGTTTTTTGTCTCCCTCTCTTTGTTATTATCCTTCATTTTTTATTTATTTTTTTAGTTTGTTGCTTTATTTCTCTCCAGTTATGTTTTTAGCTGCAACAGCATCTACCACATTTGTGCCAGTGGAGCAGCCCAGGTCTCCAACTTCCTCTGATCCCAGCCTTCTCCAACAGCCACTCCACCTGACTACAGACCTGCCTTCTCATTGGGTGTGGTGGGATGGCATGTAGGTTGCCTCTCCAGAGGTCTCTGGTAGTCGCTCACTAGAAAAGAGCACCATTTTTCCCTCAAGTGCACTGTTTGTAACATATAGGGAGTACATGAGCAGTGACTGGAGGCCTACATTGGATGCTTGGAAAGGGTCCTCGTACAGCTTAGAATCATGTCACTGTCTGGCTCTGCTTTCACCACTTTAGTGTCCAGTGGAGAGGGTGGACAAAGGAGTTGGCTGGGTTCTAGCACAGGCAGTTATGGTTATACATATCCTGCCATCATTCTGGTGTTCCCCTTCCTCTTTCTTGTATTTCACTTCCCTTCCTTGTTTTTTCAAGTTTATGTAATATATAAAAATAGAAAATAGAATGACAAGTCTTTTAAATATACAAACCAAATATCTAAAGTCCTGGAATTAAAAATTACAGTTAAAGCACATAATAAGCAAGAAATTATAAGTGATAAGCAAATTAAAAAAGGTTTGGTTTTACTCCTTGCTTAAAACAAGTCAATGTGTATTGTGGGTACAATATATGCAGAGCAGGAACGAGGTTTAAACGGCAGGATTTGAATGAGCCATAGAATGCTTAACTGACACTCAGTGGATGATTTATAAGTGATGTATAATGTTTACAACTGCATTTGTTTCAATGGTGTCTGTGATGTAAATGGTTTGCAACTAAAGTGATATCATTTTGTATGTTTTTCATTTATATAAATGTAAGATTGTCTTTGTCATATGTGTAAATTTAATAAAGATGCTTGGCAGGAAAAAGGCAATGTGTGAGTGCTGCAAAGCTAGCTAGGTTGCAAATTCCCTAACTCAGTCAACAAATGATAGATAAATAAATAAGTCCCCTGATTGCTGAATGCTCAAAAAATAGATGACTTGAGGTTATATGATTGATGGATAGAAGACCATGTATGCTAGAATGAAGTATATGACAAAGATTGTACCTGTATAAGAGGTCATGTAGACAGGTGGACCCATTTAATGCAGAACTAAGTCAACTAGGATAACGATTTTGTAGATAATCTGCTGCATGATTGTAAGCTAGTACAAATCCTGAAAAATTAGGGTAGTATGATGGTACTTAGAAATCCCAGTTAGTAATGGCACTGCAGAGTTTTGTACCAGCTGCCAGTGGGTGAGCTGTGACTCAGGAAGCCCTAGACAGAAGGTATTGCAGAGGCTGTGATGGGGTAGACAAGAGCAATGCACCCTCATATGGAGATCACTAGTTTGTTGACATTCTTTGCCATCACCAATGTCCTCCCTTTGCATGTATGTGTGTATGTCTATAATTCTACTGTCGCCCACTAGTGTGTGCCAGAACCTCCCTTGTCTTTGGGTTTTATGTCTGTCTGTCTGTCTGCCCATGCTTCTAAACATCATAAACCTCGCTCTCTTTCCATCTCTTGTCATACCATTACATGCTACCTCTCCATGGAAAGTTTCTTTGTAAATCTTTGCACATGTTTGTGCCATTTTATAAGCATAACCATTTGTATGCTTACTGCTTTGTTTTGCCTCTTGGCCCAGGTAGTGGATGACAAGGGTATTGTACCAAGCTAACATAAATTCACTTCCTCATCCTCCTATTTTCCATTCTTAAATACTCTGTTTACTTGTATATGCCCCACTAAGTGTAATACCTATTTTCCCTCTTTCTTGAACATCAATTTCTATCACTTTTAATTGTCAAAAAATAGATATAAATTTGACTGCAGGCCATTTAATGTAGCATGCAAGCTTTCTGGTAGCATTGCTATGTAGCACATATTCATACAAGTAGGTGCATACATGCTCCTTGATTAGCAGTTTTCTTAATTTCTGTTCTAGCCACAATTATGTGGCACCCCGACTGGACCTGTTATTTCCATGGGTGGGTTTTCTAATTAATTGTGGCTTGGGGATTGACATTTCAGCTAGTTATTTGATGACTGGCTTCAAACGGTATCTGATTAGGTGGCATAACCGCTGAAATTTCAGTGTGGTTGTACTAGACCTTTTACTGAATCCCAGTTTTTCTGTTTTAACAGAAAATTAAGGTATATTTTCTGGATTTTGTGCAGGAATTTGTGAAGGGCATTTTGAATTTTCTCTGTTTTGAAAATATTCTGTGTTGACTTTTTTTTTTTTCTCTATGCCTGGTATATATATGTTTATCTTGAAGAGTTTGAATTTAGGATTTACACTGTGTTGATTTTATGATCACAGGATCATAGGAAGTTACTATACTAATGGCCCTAAGGACCTTACAAGCCTACCCAAGTTCTACCCTTATTTCCGCAATCAGCACATATTGGCCCTGTCCAAAAGGGATACAGGTGGAACTCTTGGGGTGAATTTACGGTCACCCATCCAGTCATCCAGATTATGTTTGCAGAGGGCCAGTGAGGTGCTGTGTTTGGCATGATGGGAGAAAGAGATTTACTTTTGATGGTGTGTGTGTGTGTCTCTCGATATATATATATATATATATATATATATATTTTTTGGGGTTGTGGTTGGTTATTGGTTAGGGTTTTGTAGGGAAGATATGGTTAATGACTGCAGTACTACCTTGGATGGTTTGTCCCTGTTTTTCCCGCACCTTTCCTCAGCTGATGTGTAACAATGGGAATAATATATATAAAGGGGATGGACCCCTACAAGGGGGCGAATTGGAACTTTTCCTCATGATTGCTTTTTTATTTGCTGTTGATGAATGTTTTTTTTTTTCAGTGTACATCTATCAAAATGTGTTTCTTGTTTAAGGTTATGCAACCACAGGAGTTACATAGTGTATATATTCTCTTTGCATATATGTAAGTATTAAGCTCAAGAGGAAGAATGTAAAATAATACAGTGTGTCTTTAAGAATCCTGTGAGTGATAGTACACAGTGGACAATGGTTGTGGTGATATGCTCCACTGTCCACCTCTAAATTTAATCTTTTAATCTAAAAAACTTAAATCTTAAGGCCAACAGGGACGTGGTATCTCATGTCACATGACCATTATCAAGCAACTTAATGTGTAAAAATTCACACAAATATGTATTACTGAGCCACTCACTAGGTGCAGCTAGACGTCAAAACTACGCCAGGAATATGTAGTTGTTGCCCTGGTGTGGACATATCCATAGTCAAGAATAGGCTTCACATATCCATAGTAGAGAATAGGCTTCACATTACTAAGCAGAGACTTTGGCCTTCTTACTATTCTCTGTCTGAGTTTCGATGCATTACAGTGCTAACATGCCAGCAGTATTTTGGATAAACAGTTTTATTCACAAACTCACTCACATTAATTTCCAAGGAAGGCAGGTAATATTCCCCAGTACTGCAGTCTTCTGCCCTGGCTCACAGTAGTAAACCAAGCTCTGGGCTGCCCAGTCTTGTTAGTAAGCCAAATAATTATAAAGAGAAATGGATGATGATGTGTCTCAGAGCAGTCATGCTAGTTGGAAGTGACTGGATGCCAGCAGCTTGTTACTTATAATACCTGAACACCTCCTCACCTCTGCAGCAAACTTTTTAAAAGCAAATAGATTGAAAAACTTTACTTGGGAAAAAAATAGGTTAAGCAATACAGTCAACAGTTAAATGTACACAGAGATTTGAAACTGCATAAGGAAATAGAAGTTGATCCTTTTGAACAAACAGAATATAAGAAAAATATCTTTCTACAAATAGCCTTTGTTGTGGCGGTTTTGTACCTAAGCAAATTACTGACCTCATCTAAACTGGGTACATTTTCAGAACACTCAGGCTGAGATGCACACAAGTCCCCAGTTGCAGGGTACTTCATAACGAAACTGTTTGACTCATCTGTTTGGTGTATATCTTTTCATACAGGATCTACTCGAGCTACACGCTGTAGGGATATAAACCTCAACACAACAATGAATAGAATATGCTGGAGGGATAGATTCCCTTCGCAGTGACTTCCCTTACTATGGAACAGGGTCTCGATCTACATAAGACAGAGCCCCTCACTATCACTCTTCAAGAGGAACCTTGATGAGTGGATGGGTAACAGAAAGTTCACACCGGGGATCACACCAACAGCACTACTAGATAGGGGTCAAGGGTACTAGCTGCTAGTACAAGGGTCTAGGGAACTACTAAAGGGGCGGTGAATACCGCACATCATGGCTGGGCTAATATATGCCTTTGGGCAGATAGCCCAGTACCAACCTATGAACCTATTATAAAAAGTGTTCTTTACAGTGATCTTAGTCGGTGCATTCATAGTTTTTCCATAAATACTATAATGTAACATATTTTACACAAACCCAGAATTATGTTTTTTTGCTAAACTTTCACAAATTTTCATATTTTGGAAACTGTACCACCTGGACATACATTGTTAGAACACTTGTTAACCATAAGCTTTCACATGATATAAAGAAATTACTCCCTGAGCACATGTTTATTGAGCTGTTTACAGAAATATGAAGACATATGCTTAATTGTAGAATTATCAATATAAGTAAAATTGAATCCATGTCTCAAGATGAATTTACAGAGCAGGTCTCAGGGTGTGGGAATATATGTAGATAGTACTAGGGATTTTGACCAATATGCATCCAAGGTAGTGAGAAAAATCATTCAGCATCACCTAATTTCTAAGTAAGGGTATGGAATCCAGGTCCAAGGAAGTCATAGTACCACTTTATTTGGCCCTTGTTAAACATATTATCTCATATAATACCCCCTTTGACATGTCCTTGACCAGACATGTGCAACAGTTGGAACCCTCACTAAAGTTTCTTACTGGGAGAATCCAGGATATGTAAACACATTGTCCCTTACAGATCACCTTAAAGCCCTGTCTGTATACTCTGCCTCCTACAGGTTACCGAGAGGTAGTCTGTACCTGGCATGCAAGGCATCCTTTGCTCTAGCTCATTCGGATATTTTGCATATCTGCAAAATGAACAGCATCAGAACCACTAGATCCAAGGATTTAAAATTTGCTAACGACATGTTGGTGAGAGAGATGCGTCTCAGAGGATCCCCACACTCTAAAACAGGCTTTCATCCATGTGAAGCAGAGTCCTTTCCTAACCCTTTTTAAGCATAATCTTAACCAGTGGATGGGAAATTGGATATCCACCCTGGTCGGTGTGACCCCCATGTTTCTGATAGACAGACGCAGACAGTAACTATGACCCAACTAACATAGTCCCACACATAGTAACCTTTCAAAAGTATCGTAACTAACATACCCCTTCCGAATAAATGCCCATGATACAGAGGGACACAACTGGGTTGGGTTATCGGCTTGGCTTTTAAAGGCACTGGTGGTCATTAGCCTAGTATATACCTGTGAACCCATAAACCTGTTTAGGTAGTGCTCTTCAACATCCAAGGTTTCACCGGATGCCATGAAATAGTTTTTAAGTACATAAGGAAATGTTGCTAATTGTCATAATTACTAACAGACAACTATAGCAATACCTGAAGTATAATGTGACATAAATTGACATTGACCGTGAACTTTCCTGTCTCCAGTTATGGCATTTCACACCATACCCATCAATAGCATACAGGTCTCTTAGTTATGAAATCATTAACATCAAGATGAAAATATGTATGTTAAGTGGCAAATCAGGTTTGGGAACAAACCAATTTGTCCAGGGACATCTTCCGGTGAGGGTCAGGCAGGAATAGTACTGGTGGTTAAGATGGTAATGGAAAAAAGGTAGTGTGGTGGGGATAGAAGGATTAGATTGGGAAATTAGGAGGGTTGGGAGGAAATGAGGTAAGAGCAAGGAGGGGCTTAACTGTTTTTTTGTGACGTGTACTTAGGTAAGAGATCAGATTTTGGCGTGAACTTGCTACTGTGAGGTTTACATCCGTGATAACCAGTAGATACTTTTGGAACAGGTATGCCTTGGGTTAATATTGGTAGATGTTCTTTGTGTTTCACTACTGCAGTCCTAACCATTGGGTTATCCATGCTGTGGTAACCCTCAGCCGGTCCGAATACCAGAGTCAAGGTTTTGTGCTTTGGCTGCTGTCGCTTGCTGGCTGATATCAGGTCGTCCGAGCTATAAAGGAGAGCAGGCGATGCCATTATCTCAGTCTTTCTTGACATGGAGCCCGTAGCAGAAGCAGTTTGCAACAGTGCCAGTCGGCTGTTTCCAGATTTCGAACTTCAGCTGAAAACGTTTAAAGCTAAGTACCCTTCTTCTCTAAAGTGCAGGCTAACACAGAAGGTCTTTGGCTAACAAAGTTTGTAGATGACTGCAAACTAGGAGCCATAATCAAAACTCCTAACGGTGTGGACATACTACAAAAGGGCCTCACTGAGACAGATGCCTGGTGTCAAAGCCATGGCCTGAAGCTCAATGCCAAAAAGTGTATTGTCATCCCCTTTGGTGAAAAATCTGTATCCATGAACTACCACATAAGTGGTAGTCTACTTACCGCTGAAAGTGTGATAAGCGACCTTGGGACACAGGTGGACAGTAGTCTCTCCTTTGGTAATCACATCGCTGCAGTGGTCAGGAAATCCTTCTGTGTGGCTCACCTCATCACAAAAGGTTTCTCATCCAGAAAAAAAGAGGTCATTGTTCCCCTCTACTCATGACTCAGACCCATTATAGAGTACAATGCCCCTTTTGGTATGTACCTCACAAGACATCTACAACAACTGGAAAGGCCACAGAAATACCTCACAAGGAGGATTACTGGCCTCAAACAGATGCCCTATGCAGACCGTCTCAAAAAACTCCAGCTTTACTACGTCGCATATTGCCTACTCAGAGGCGATCTCTGCCTAACATTCAAAACTATGTCAAACCCAGAGCTGTGGGACATGCTCCACTTAAAGAAATCCCAATCCCTCCGAGCTACATGCTCTAGCGACCTAAACCTTGTCACCACAATAAACAGAACATGCTGGCAGGATAGGTTCCTGTCTCAGTGACTTCCCATACTCGGAAACAGACCATATCTATGTCAAACAGAGCTCCTCATTAGCACTCTTCAAGAAAAGTCTTGATGATTGGATGGGAAATAGGGAATTCACCCCAGGCATCACTTCTGTGGCTCTGCTTGACAGGGGCACAGGAAAATAATTTTCTTGGGTGGCGAATGCCAGGGTACCTTTTTGGCTGGGCTTGTATAGGCCTTAGGGCTAATAGCCTAGTACCTACCTATGGACTCCATTGGGGATCCTTCCTTTTTCTTGCACTAACTGATGTCTGAAAAAGTCAATAGCTATCTCGCCTGTGGAAAGCAAATACCACACCGAGACTTCCATTCTTACTGTGTCACTTGCTTGGGCCCAGATCACGATGTACCCCACTGTCGGTTCTGTGCCCTCTTTAATGCTAGAACTATTCATCGTAGAGCTCTGTTTGTAGCCAGATATTTTAGTCTTCCATCTCCGATTACAGATACGGTGTCAAGTCAGTCAGCAAACCACAGATCTTCCAAAAAAAACATAAAGATAAGGATAGAGACAGACCGCATAAGGCCAAGCCTTCCGATGACACCACCACTAAAAGGGTCATCAGTTCTTCAGAATTCAGTGGGGCACTTTCGCAGCCCCTGATGCCTGACTGGATTATTTCGCAGGCCTCTACTGAGACCCTTTCGGAGTCCTGTATGCCACAGAAAACTGCATTGTCTAATGAGCCTTTGTCTGTCTCTGCCTCGGTTGGGTCCAGAGTCGCTATGTAGGCACCGGCTTCCAAGGATACCGATCGCACTTCGGAATTCACTTCAAGGCTTTCGCCCTCTCTTTCGACTAATGCACCGATAGCACCGAGGGATACTTTTCAGGCCAGACTTAGAGCACCTCCAAAGAAAACAACAAAAAGCCTCCATTCCACTACTCCTCCCCCTCCTCAAACTAGAGTGCTTAAAATGGTGGAGGATTTCATTACTTTCATCCAGGGTAATCAGGCCACACCAGCCAAAAGTAGAAGAGAACCTTCTCCAGACATCCAGTCGGATTTAGACTCAGAGGAATCTGACTCCTCTGTTTTTCAAGAGGAAAATCCTCTTACTGCCTATTAGGATTCAGATGCAGAACAATCTATTCCTTCTGCATCACCTCCAGAGGACTTTTCCTTTGAGGAAACCCTCCACATCCTCAGGGAACACTTGCAATGGGAATCAGTGGATTTCCCTCAATCCAAGAAAAGACTGAGAGAGTTTCTGGACTTGCCTCAGCACAGGCCTCTGGCCATCCCACCAATCTTGGAGGTGGCAGATGATGTTTGCCAAGAATCCAGCCTTACCCCTGACACCCTTCCACCTGCCCCCAGAAAACCTGACAGGTACTGCAGGGTACCTGACTCACATAAATTCCTCTACAGAAATCATATAGCAGATACAGAGGTGCTTACTCAGGGAGTTAAGGCTACCTCTGCAAAGAATCCTACTCCATCAGACAAAGAATCCAGGGCCCTGGACAGATGGGGTAAAAAAAGTATACCTCTGCAACTTTAACTATAAGGGCTCTCACTGTCAGTTCCATATAGCACGCTTTGGAACTTTTGAAATAGAAAATTTCTTCTTTTCCAGTTTTGCCAACAATAAAGAGATAGCAGAATTACTGCACTCTTCATCTCAGGTGGCAAAGCACTCCTTGCACTGTGAATTTGACACCCTAGAAGCTTCTAGCAGGGCAGCAGTGACAGGATCTCTTAGAAGACATGCATGACTGAAGGAATAACCTCTCCCTGATCATGTCAAAGCTAAAATCATGGATGCACCTCTTGACAAAGACAGCTTGTTCAGACAGAAAACCGAAGAGGTACTTAAAAAGATGGAAGACAAGCAAAATCGATGCATACTGTTAAAGATTTTCTTCAAGTACAACCTCCTAGGTTCAGCAGAAATTTTACCTCTAAACACTAGTCCTTTCCTGCACCAAACAGGCAGGCACAAGACAAATCCCATAGGGACAGACCCACCGGGACTAAAACTCAGAGCCAGCAAAGAACAAAACAGTGCCCTCCCCCCCAAATACTAGAGCAGGGAGTTCAAAAGCAAGCCTGTATGGAAAAAACTCTCAATAACTACCTTTCCCATCTCTGCCTGCCTCCACCACACCAAAAGCTAGGAGGAAGGCTATCTCTATGCAGAGAAATTTGGAACTCTATAACAAAAGATCAATGGGTCTTAAAAATCATTGCTGAGGGGTACAAATTTAATTTCCAAGAACTACCTCCAAGAGAGTACCCAAACCTACCTCCAAACTAGTGGGCAGAAGCACTAAAACAAGTGCAAAACCTAATATCCCTAGGGGCATTAGAACCTGTACCTCCAGAACAAGTTGCAAAAAGATTTTATTCCAGACTATTCCTTGTTCCCAGGAAAGAGGGGACTTGGCATCCCATCCTGGACCTATCCTTTCTCAATACCTTCCTGGTAATCCCAAAATTCAAAATGCTTACATTTCAACAGCTTCTACCAATGCTGTCAAACAAAGCTTGGATGGTCACCTTAGACCTAAAGGATGCTTACCTGCACATTCCCAGTAAGGGACTCATGCAGAAAATTCCTGCGCTTCAGAGCAGGATCACTACACTTTCAATTCTCTGCTTTGCCCTTTGGCTTATCTACTGCTCCCAGGGTATTGACCAAATGTCTAGCTCCTGCCATTGCCTTTTTCAGGCAAAACAATGTACATATTTACCCTTATCTGGATGACTCTGTCATCCAGGCAGACTGCAGCACCTCTCATTTGTAAAAATCATCCTCACCTCTCTCGGGTTCACTATCAATGAAAGAAAATCAAAACAGACACCTACCAGGAAAATCATATTTCTGGGAGCCTTACTGGACGCAGAACAGCAAATGGCCTTTCAGTCCCCAGAAAAACAAAGTTTCCTACCAAAATACTTCACTACTCTGGCCTCCCAAACCCAGCTTTCTAACTGTCTGATAGAATTGGAAACCGCAAACAGTAAAGATATTTGGTGGCCGTAGCAGCCTTGTGGCGGAGGAGGGTAGGCAGACTGCAGCCAAAAACATGGGACAGCTGTCTGTTAGGCTTCATCTATTACATCTTTTGCATGGAAGTTTGGTTGGAGAAGGCTCCTGTCTTGACCTTAACGCTCTTAGCTTATTCTCTCACGATCCATGAAGCACAGCATCTGCGGGCAAGGAACACCTGTTTGTGGTATGATCAGAAGTTTCGAAAGTGGAAGGCGGTGGATCAGTCACTGTGTTGGGATGTTAGGCATCCTGACATTTGCCTAGTCACTATGGTAGACAGCTTTAGAGCCATTTATATGGGGGGGTTAAGTTTTGTGGGGGAGGGTTGGGGCTATGCTGGGCTTTTAATGCAGGATGTTGCTTATAGATGACGTGTAGGTTCACACACTTGTTTAAAGTGTGTGGGAATGTATTTAGTGGTGCAGTGTGGCAGATGTGAAGTCATTATAGTTAATATCAATCCACAGTTGTCTGAATTAGGTTGATTGCATTCACCATCTCCTGGATTTCAACGTTTCGAGGTAGAGGGACTTTTCAGGGGCAGAGGGCGGTGTCTTTTTGAGGGTTAAGGGAAAGGCTGCTCATGCTTTTCTCAAATTTGGCAATTGTGGATGAATTTAATTGATGGGTTTCCTGGGGTAATTTCTATTAAATCAGCAGTGTGTGTGTGTGTGGGGGGGCAATTTGTAGGAATTTGCGTTCTGTGTAGGGGAAGGAAGACATTTTAGAATGTTTTGTGAAGAACGAATGGCAGGTGGGTAGGTTATTTATATAGCTTGTCAAGCAAAATATTTAAATTGTACAATACACATATTTAATGTAGTAATTGGCAAATTTTGTTTTTTGATTTTTCAAGTGTTTTAGAACACAATTTAGTTAATTGGTTAATAATTCAATTAAGCATGTAAATTTTCTGATGGTTTATAAGGACTGATTTTTTTGTATGGAAAATATTCCTTGTGAAGGCGAAGGCCGAGGTACCAGAATCTAAATTTATTAAAGAAGAGTTCATTTCTGCAGTCTGGCTGCTATTTTCATTCACCTTTTGGTTTTTTGGTTTTGCTGTGTTTGGGACTTGTACTTGTGTTTTTGGATATTGTTATCATGTCGGTGGATGGAGCAGCAATGGCACTGGCAGGTGCGGTAAGCCATCAGCAAACTTTTAACTTTGTTGCAAGTTGGAAGGAGAGAGATGAGAAGTTGGCATCCAGTAATCCATGGGTTTGTTGCCAAAACGATTGTTCTGTTAAATATGAAGAGCTTGAGAGATTAATGGTCAAGGAAGTTACTACTTTTTATGACTTAAGATTGCTGGAGAAGTATGTTAGCTCCAGCATAACACCAAGGGGTCTTAGGGTAGAGCATTTACCGGCTTACGAGTTTTCCGATGATGGCAATCTTATAGTGGAATGGCAGGAGATTGCCTTGCAATGTACGTTAAGCTGCTTGAAAGTGCTCATTAAACGTAATGAAAGGGCACTTGAGAGAATGCGCTCTAAGATTTTGCAACTTCAAGATACCCTTATTAAAGAAAGTTCTGTAGATGCATTTAATCAAAATATGAACAATATTAAGATAAGGGTTTCTAAGATAGAAGATGAGGTTGTACAACGCAAAAAGAAGAAGTTTATCCAGGACTCTAATGATTATAAAACTGATAAAATATTTTCTTGGCAGTACAACTTTAAGAAGGGGCGTGGTAGAACTGTAGCAAGGAGAGGCGGTTATAAATCAAACGCTTCGGTTTCATCTGCGGAATCATCTTCAGTGGGTAGAAAAAGCGTTTCCTTTGAGGATCTAAATATAGAGACAGCTTCGAGTCCCAATGGCCCTAATGGTGTACTGAGTTCTGGAAATCAGGCTGACACACAGAACAGAGGAAGAGGACGGCGTTTTCAAGGGAAAGGGAAAAGAAAATAAGACTGTTGAATGCCATGTTGGATTATATCAGTATGAACGTTCTTTACTTCCTGATCTTAATGTCACTAATGATTTTTGGACATGATGACTATAATGCAGGTGAGGGCTTGCGTATTGTTAATTTGTCTGATTTAGTTGTTACTGACAACATTAGAAAATTGTTAAGTAAGGGTACTAAATTTGTACCAACTCGTTTTCCGAGTTTGGCAAATGTTATTCTTGAAGCCAAAGAATTTTGTAAGAAGTTATATTTAAAAGCTTTTTTTGTGAATGTTGATAAAACGGACAAGCAAAATATTAATAATATGAATGCATCTGTATTGGATAGTTCATTAATGGATATGTCATTACACGAGAATGAATTGTTTGATATTTTTGGAGAAGGGCATAATTTTGATGCTTTGGTTTCTGACTTTGAATATTTCACTGGTTATGGCAAGTTTGATTTGCCAAAAGTTCCGTTTGTTAATGATTTTGTTCCACCAAAAGCCAATGTTAGTATTAACGTTTTTGAAAGAACTTTATGTGGTCAATTAGAGAAAGAATTCAAGGAATTTAAACAAATTAAGAAAAAAAGTTTCAATCTAAGTAAGGATGAGTGGCTAGCTTTATGTGGTCTGAGGGAGGTGATAGACAAATATGTTTTTACTCAGTCCGATAAAGGCGGTAATTGGGTAATTTTACCCAGGGACAAGTATAACTTTATAGCCTTGAATTTATTGTCGGATGAGAACATTTATGCATGTTTGACTATCAACCCTTGTAAAGATTTCAATTGCATGCTACTTGACATATTAGAAAGGGGTGAACGCCTGGGGTTTTTCCACAGCAACAGATGTTAAAAAATTACATATTAAAAATCCTAAGAATGCAAGATTTTTTATTATTCCCAAGGTGCATAAGGATTTGAGGAATCCACCAGGTCATCCCATTGTGTCAGGTAGGGGTGCTTATTTGCAGAATGTAGGGATTTTCTTGGATTCTGTGTTGAAAAGTTACCTTACCAGGGTGCCCTCCCATGTGAAAAACACAAATGAGGTGTGTAGGAACATGGGAGGGATGATTTGGGAGGATAACTATTATTTGGCTAGTGTGGACGTTAAGTCGCTTTATACCAGCATAAACAAAGTGTGGGGACTTGAGGCTGTCAACAAGATGTTAGGTGAAGGACCACGTATGTTTTACATTAGTAATTTGTTGGAATTTTGTTTAACTCGCAATTGTTTTGAGTTTGAAAAAAAAGTTTTTTCTGCAAAAAGAGGGCACAGCTATGGGTGCCCCATATGCTCCATCGTATCCATCATATTCATGGCCTATTTTGAAAACATGTTCGTTTATTCCAGTGATTTTTTTCGTAATAAGGTCATTAAATATAAAATATTTATTGATGATCTTTTGTTTTTGTGCAAGGGAGATCCTAGGGATTTTGATAGTTTCATATTGGAGTTAAGAACTAATCCATGTGGTTTGGATTTCACTTACACGATTGGGGGGTGTGAAATTCAATTTCTTGATGTAAAGTTTTATGTAGGTTCAGACAAAAGGATACATTATAGACCTTATCATAAAGCGACAGCTACAAACAATTTTTTTGCATGCTTCAAGCATGCATAGTACCCACCTTATAAGTTCATTACCAGTGGGTGAATTTAAGCGTATTGCTGTCAATACATCAGAGAAATTTATGCTGGATGTGGAATTCAATAGGGTAGATTTAAATTTAAGCAATAGAGGTTATTCTAAAAAAATGCTGATGTGTGCAAGAAATCAAGTGGAACATGAGTTAGGCATGGCTACGAACAGGAAGAAGCATCGTATACAAAAGGGAATAAATGTAATTGAAGAAGATTTTTCTGAAGGTCATTGTTTGGATGATGCTCAGGGGGATAGTATATTTTTTGTTAGTAGATTCTCCGAGTTTTCTATTATTGTAAGAAGGGTGGTGAATTCACTGTGGCCTATTATCAGTAGGGACGAAAAGTTAGGACATCTATTTCCCAATAGGGTGACCTTTTCTTATAGAAGATTTCAGAATTTAAAGGAGTTATTAAGGTCAAAAAATCAAAGGGAAAGAAGATGGAATGCTGGAACATATGCATGTGGGAGATGCAAGGTTTATGTTAGTCAGAAATTTAGATGGCATCAAAATTAATGAAGTAAGTTTTAAGGCCATTGATCATTTTGATTGCAACTCTTGATGTAGTGTATATATTAGGTTGTAATTGTTCACCTAGGAAATGGTATATAGGACAGACCAAGAGGAAAGTAAAGTTAAGAATTCTTGAACATTTGGGTGACATAAGGAATGGAAGGTTAGAAAGCCCTGTGGCCAGTCATTTCCATGAATCACATGGGGGGCTGGCTAATGGGTTAATTTTTAGTGTTTTGGTCAAACCCAGTGGGGCGAATTCCAACTTGACTGATTTTGCAAGACGGTTATTGAATATGGAATCTAGATGTATTATCAATTTTAACACCTTATATCCAAATGGTTTGAATTTAGAAATTTAAGGAAAATGATGTGGGTGTCATTATTTGGCTTTAGAGTGTATGTTGCCATTAATATTAATATTAAATTCAAATGAAAAAATATAGCTTGTCAAGCAAAATATTTAAATTGTATAATACACATATTTAATGTAGTAACTGGCAAATTTTGTTTTTTGATTTTTCAAGTGTTTTAGAACACAATTTAGTTAATTGGGTAATAATTCAATTAAGCATGTAAATTTTCTGATGGTTTATAAGGACTGATTTTTTGTATAGAAAATATTCCTTGTGAAGGTGAAGGCCGAGGTACCAGAATCGAAATTTATTAAGGAAGAGTTCATCTCTGCAGTCTGGCTGCTATTTTCATTCACCTTTTGGTTTTGCTGTGGGTAGGTTATTTGGTCTGTTTGACATTCATTTGTCTTATGAGGGGGAACTCCATGAATAATTTTATTTTGGTAGATGACACAAAAGTTAGTTATGCATCTTTGGATGATGTGGTGAAGGTGATTTGGGAGTTTGCAGACCAGTGGCTGTTAAAGGTGGATATTGAATCCGCTTTTCATGTATTGCTGGTTCGGGAGGAAGAGTGGCCATTGTTGGGTATGGTAGTTGGGGCTAAGTTTTACTACAACAAGGCTGTGCTAGTGGGATGTTCGGTGGCCTGTGGTACTTTAGAGAAGTTTAGCACTGCTGTTCTTCGGATTTGGCAACAGCAGATGAGCAGTTAGAAGGCGGTACATTATCTGGATGACTTCTTAATAGTAAGTGAAGGGTTTGAAGGAGCATTGGAAGGTATGTGCTTGTTTGTGGGGATATGCAAAGAATTTGGTGTTTTGTTGGCTATGCAGAAGTTAGAAGGCCCAAGCAAGGCATTGGTTTTCTTGGGATTGTTAGTAGATGCAGGCCGTTATTTGTTTTGTTTGCAGGAGGAGAAGATAACATGCTTGAAAGAGCAGATTTGGTGGGTGAAATCCAATGACAAGGTACACATTAGGGATGTTATGGAGCTATTGCGTCTTATATATTTTGCATGTCAGGCACTTCATCTGGGCCTTGGTTTTTCCAGATCTGTTAAAAGGGAGGAAGCGCAAGCATCATTGGATATGGGTTGCTAAGTTGATGCTTGCTGACTTTAGCAGTGTTTTTTTTTTTTTTTTGATAGGTTTATTTGGTATGGCTTTATGTCTTTGTGGCAGGCAGATTGATGGTTGTTCAAGGGGATTTGCAGTTTACAAAGTTACAGGGGTATGGGTGCTTAGTTTGGGGGGAATGATTTGTGGCTCGATGGCCGTCAGGTTGGAAGGGTGAATGGAAGAGCGATGTAGCCTTTTTTAGAGTTGGATCCAATTTGGGTGGGTCAAAGATTTGGCAGGAGAGGTTGCAGGAAAGAGGGTTAATTTTCATTTGGACAATATGACAGTGGTGCAAATGTTACAATCAAAGACAGGTCTGAGTTACTGTTATATGTATTATGTAAGCTGTTTTGCAGAGTTTGATGATTAGTTTTCTTGTACAGATGTATATGTGGCGGGTGTTCAGAATGGGATTCCCGATGCTTCTTTCAGTTTTCCAGGTTACAACAGTTAGCTCCAGAGGTGGCAGATGAACTGATGGTGGTGCCAGAAGAGGTGTGGCAGACTGGCCTCTGATAATTAGACAGTTGGTGCAGGAATCCTGGGCAGCTTCTACAAGGAAGGTGTATGGTAGGGCATTGCAAGATTTTGATAAATTTTTGTTGCAGCTACCTGAGGAGGAAGGAGTTTAGTTTGAGGGACTTTTGCTGAAATACTCAGCTCGGGTATAAGAGCGAGGTATGGTAGTTAAGTTGGTAAAAGTGGAATTAGCTGCCATTAGTATATTTGTACAGATGACAGGGTCACATGTGTTGTCTACATTGTGGGCTGTGGTTCAGATGTTAACGTGTTAGGGTAGGGTTGATAGTCTGAAGACTGGCTGATGGCCATTCTTGGTGTTTTGCTTTGGTAAATGAAGGTTCATCGGATTATATGTTATGGGTGATATTAGCTTTATGGATGTACTATGGAGCATTTAGGGTGTCATAGTTGTTAGGATTTTTGGTTTGGTGTGATGTTTTAGGATGTTTTAGTGTTTTCTGCTTCTGTGCACATCTGGTTGTGTAGACCAAAAATGGATCATTTAGGGAAGCGTAGGCAGATTGTGTTGAGAAAGGCTAGAAATGCTTAGTTGTTTCCAGGGGGCAGGGCTAAGAGGTTGTTGTGCTCTCATACTGAGTCCTCAGGAATTTTTTTTTGGTATTGGCAAGGCTCATCAGTTTATTAATTTTAGCCTAGTTAGGCAACTGGCTGCTTGTGGTGTGTATATAATAGGCCATTGGGATGTCAATGACTGGGATCCAGTTTGGTTCACAGAGGATGGAGTACACCTGAATGATTTTGGTTTCAACCTCCTTAATGTACATTTAATTTTGTTTTGAAGGGTTTGCTGAAGGTTTTGGAGTTAATCGGGGGGGAACAGCCTGTGTCAGACTGGTTAGTAGAGAACAAGGACAGGCTTGTCCCTCTGGATGTTTAATTCAATGAGTTGGGGAATGAAAGTGAGTGGAGGTGAGGATGCTACTTGATAAGTAAAAGTAAGTGAGCAGAAGTAAGGATGCTGCTTATTTGGTTAGGGTGAGCAGGGTTGCACTGCTGTAGTAAAAGGTTATATGGATGTTCATGCTGTGATCAATAAATTAAAATATTGTTCAATAAAGTTATGTTTGTAGAAGGTTAATAAAGTACATCAAATGTCATTTGGTGTGGTGTGTTTATTGAAGGGGACCAGGACAAATAGTGATTTATTTCTTTACTGCAGGACATCCCAGATTAGCAGTCTTAGAAACTCCTTGCCCTTTCTAGTACTGCCTTTTATTAGCTGATAAGTCACTTAAAGAAGCCAGACCCCAAAAGAATTTGAATTCCATCAAGAGCTATGGCTGTTCAAAGGAAATGTACTAAAAGGTGGCATAGGCTCGAATGAGCTAAGGAGTTTTCTAATTTTACTTTTACAGTTTGTTAGCTTCATGGCTTGTCATTCTCCACTGCTTCTCTGGCTTAGATCTTAGATTAGTTTTTTGCTACTCTATGAATGTAATAATCTATATGGTTGTTACTATTTTTGCGAAGGACTTGCATCCAAGATACTAGCTGTCTCTCTTTCTCACCCCACTCTTCATTTCGTCATCATCCTATCAACATTTTGCTTTATAACCTTTTCTTTGAGTTGTGTATATGAGCAGAGGCATGCTTATAATTACACTTATTTCTAGTAAACTACAAAGCTTCACTTATCTCATCATGTGCAGTGCAATCTAGTCCTAAAACTTAGATTACTCCTAAATATATTCCCAGTGTAAAGTTTAATTCTAGCCACACCCCTAACCTTGACATCAGTGACTTACCCCAAATGCTGCACAGAAAGATTTATGTAGCTGGCCTTCAGTTTACGGAGTCATTTCATCATACCAGGTTTGGTAAAACTATGCAAGTGAAATGGATTCAAGTCGCACTGTCATCAGTCAGTCATGTAGGCACCTGAAAATGTTATTTAATTCAAAAATAAGATGTTGCCAATATGTTAATCCTAACTCAGTATTCTGTATGCTTTTATTTTGTTGCTTGTTTTTCTGGCAGATTTCTTTTATATGGGTGTCAGTAATTTGGTCAACCAGATAGGGTTGTAAAAAAGAGCAAATGTAAAGGTGTACAGCTGCTCTTTTGTGTGATGCTTTATTTAGGTGTGTGTAAGTGTAGTGGGTTGTTGATATTCATTCCACATAGGCAGTGCCATCATTTCTTGTTTTTATGTAATGCTGGTTATTCCAAAACAGAATGAATGTTGACAGTGGATATCGGTTGTGCACATTATGGTGCAGCAGTGATTGGAAATATGCCCCTTTACCACTGTTCTGTGATCTCAGTAGTGGTATGTGGAAGTCGCAGGAGGTGTGGGGGATTACATAGTGGCTTTAAAGGTGGCATATTTGTCAGTACATTAATTTTTTTCCCTGGGCTTATTGTTTATGCTTTATTGTTATAATTCCTATTGTTTATTCAAAGAGCCTGACAGACACAGTTTTTGCTCTTCCACAAAGCATGTTGTAAATTTATTACTAGGCCTTTAAGCATGTAATTTACTCCAGATAACAGTTGCTGTTTTTGTGTTTCATCTTTTGTTTCTGTTTGCGCTTACCGGTTTCTGGGCATCAAGTCAGTATTGTGGCAATGTGTTCTGCACCATGTATCATCACATTAAAACACTTAAATTAATCAGTTAGTGAGATTATTAAGGTAGTTGCCAGTTCTGCACAAACACGAGTGTATGCAGATCAGTTGTTCATGCTTACTGTGTCATCTTTTGGTTACTCATTTTTTGGTGTCGCATGTATTCTTCTAGTGGATGACTTACTTATCATCCTTTCTCTTCCACCTCACTTCTTTCTAGTTACAGTATGAAAAAAATTAAAGTATTCATTACACATTACCTTCAGTGTCGAATATGTCATAGAACTGAATAAAGTAAAATAACTAAAACTTCTTAAATGAGCATTTCTGGACCTAATATTCAGTGTGCTGCCATTTATCCTCACCTGACATTTTTTTGTGTGACTTCCCTCTTGCCACTCAATCACTTTGTCTAGCGTCTCTGCTGTTCTGTACTTTTCTTTTCTCAGCTGGTGCTTTCATGATCCCTCAAGTTTACCTAAGCATTTATGTCTGGTATTTTTGCACAGGTGATTGATTTAAGGCTTTATGCTGCTGACAGACTTCATTTTGTGTTCTTGGACTACATTTTGTGTTCTTGGACTGCATTCTCTCCGTCTTTGTTTACCCACTCTCTGACTCTGAGCATGTCCAGGTCACTTGTTCAGACGGTGCTCCTGGATCACCATTGAAGAGAGGTGCTTATGTCTAGTGGTTTTATGTGTTTACCAAACAGATGAGGAAGCAAATAAACAAATCTACCACTGACAAGTACTTATTTTAATATTATTTTGTTAATTTTAAATGTTTGGATTACAGAAAGATCTATCCTGTTAAGTGACTTGCTGAGAATCTCAGTGTGTAACCGAGAAAGACTGTATTAAATGCATGAGTGTAAAGTCAAACTTGCTAGCAGCTCATAACCTTCAGTGTTATGTAGTCCTATCTCGCTTTAATTCTTGCTGGTTGGGTTTAGAACTGAGTATCGGTTCCGACTTGGCCTAATACAAAACCTCGAGAGCTTCCACTGGCTCGAGGCTAACTCCTATCCCATGATGATTAGGGAGGATTATCCAAATTTCTTTTGCCGCTCACACAATCGAGATGTCTTCTGGCTGACTTGTTGGCTAAGTAGTTTTTGTTATATATTTCTGTCATAGTTCTTAACTTTCACAGAGAAAACTATCAAACCATTTTTCTGTTGTGTGCGACTGCTTTCTAGTGTTTACTTATTTAGTTAGTAAAATTTTAACCCCTCCTTTTGTCAGGTCTATCCATCTTCCACAAGCTCGTTTTTTATTAGAGAGCTTCCCCCATTGTTGCAATACTCGTTTAAGTTAGAGGGCTGCTCCCCTTCCTTTGTGTGTGTTTGTCTTCTCAGGATTGTTAGGAGAATCCGTTTTACTTAAAGGATTCCTCCTCAATATTATTGGCATCTTTAATAGTGTTTAGATATAACTAGTTGTATGGTATGCGGTGTTTTTTAGAGCTTAGTAGAATAGTTATTAACTGTTTGAACTCATTTTGCAATGTGAATATATTCTCTTTAAAATTTTGATAACCTTGTCAGTTTTTAGGCTTGTAATTTCATAGCCTGTTTTTGGAAACTTAAATTAGAATTGCTTGTTATTGTTACTGATAGTGGTTTTTCCTTAAAACCTGCAGTATATCTAAAGATCAAAAGGAGCAGAAAGAACCTAGGCAGTCCGGGTTCAAAAAATGTGATCAGTGTAATCAAAAAATGTCAGTTACTGATGGGCACACTAGCTGTGTTTATTGCCTTGGTGCCCTCCATTTACAAGACCCATGTACCATTTGTCATGGATTTAGTAGCAGGGTTCTACTAGAACACAGAAATAATCTCATAGTTAGGGGCTTATTAAAGGTTCTATTCTCAGAACCATTAGAGGGATCCCAGAGCTCCAGACCATCATCTCCTCCTCCTTCCAAAACTGAAAAAGTGAGCAAAAGATCTGCTGTCTCAGCTCCGGCCTCAGAGCCACCTAAAAAAGTAGACGTCTTGGAACCAAGTGCTCTTGACTCTGACAAATCGAAATCTACTTCTTTGGCTCCATCTGTGACCTTGGAGCTGACAGAGTTGCTGATTAGGAGACTGTCTCTGATCTTGGAGCCAGTTACTCCCATATTGAGATCATCGGTATTGGAAAGGGCAAGATCTCCTTCATTATCTTCCTGTTCATCCAGGAGCTTATCTGATGATGACGTGGCACTGGTGGTGAAGAGACTGCTCCGAACACCGGCGCTGGAAAACATTTTATCGTCTCTGGCCCCAAAGGAATCAGAACCATCCAAAGCATCATCCTTGACCTCGATTCCTCCTCCGACCCCACTCGTGGTTTCAAAGCCAGAGATCTTGGGTCCGATAGTAGCTGAGGCAGTGGAACCAAGACCTCCTTTAGGTACGTTGGTTCTGACATCTGCTCCAACTTCCTCGCTTCCATTGGATTTCGAGGAGGCTAGGAGCTGATGTTCACCCATTGGGTCCAGGGAGGGGAGTCACCACGGACAGTTACCTGATTTGACTCTACCCCTCAGCGAGGTTGAGCTTAGCTCCTACATCGATTTCGGAGCCACCCTCTCTGCCTCAGGGTCGGTCCTATCTCTTTGGAGCCGGGGACCTCTTCAGAGCAGGGCAAGGGGCTTTTGATCTGATGGAGGGAGTGCTATCCCCCCAGACAGCTTTACTGTATAGCCCAGGTTCTCTTCCCTCCCAGGCACCTGTGTTGGTCTCAACATCACCTCTCCCCCCTAAGAGTAGAGAACCGGAGCCCCAGGAAGCCGCTGCGGGCAGCATCATCTCTTCCAAAATTTCACCAGAGTACCCCTATGAGAAAGTCCCTTGAAAGAGATTGTGCAAGAGGAAGCACATAGACTCCCCTGATGAGTCTATCACTTCAGATATCGACCTGGATGATTCGGAAGGGTCCCCACAGTCCCCCTCTGAGGATGTCTCCTTTGCTGACATCCTTAAGATCCTTAAACAGAGGGGTGGCTGCAAGACCACCAACCCTTCAGAGGATGAGTCAGTATAACTGGAGGCTTTTGGGTTTCACCCTTCTACCTCCTGGGTGTCTCCTCCCTATGACCAGCTGATGAACGTTATTTCTTGTAAGGCATGGAGTTCTCCAGATACAGTGGAGCCTGTTCCATGGAGGCCCAATAAATTCATCACAGCTCCTTCAGAAAAGGAATTTTTAACCAAAGGTGTCCCTGAGGATGCAATGGTCGTGGCAGCGGCTACTAAGAAGGAGTTATCAGAGACCTCCTCCTTTGTCAGTCCTCCAAATAAAGAATCGTAGACTATGGACAGGTATGGAAACTTTGCCTTTTTTTCAGCGGAATTTACACTGTGATTGCTGAATTACTTGACCCATTTTACAAGACCTCAGACAGATCTCCTAAAAGAGCTGGGAGATGCTCTTCAGAGTACTGTAGCATCGGGGATTGCAGATAAAGTTTGCTCTAAGCTCTCCACCCTCAACTTGGTTGTTAACTCCTCCATGCGACTGATTTCATATGCAGCTGATGGAGCAAGCAGGGCAGCAGGTACAGGAATCTCCTTAAGGAGACATTCCTGGATGCATTTATGCAATTTTGCTGAACCCTTCAAGTCTTCCTTCACTAATGCCCTTTTTGATGGCTCGGCCCTTTTTGGGCCAGAAGTGAAAGAAACTTTGACCAGGTGTGAACAGGAAGGTAAAACCTTGTGTGCCATAGGAGTCCATTTTTCCATCCCCACCTTATCCCAAATGTCAGATATGTGGAAAAATGTGGTTCCACAAATCCCAAATATTTTTTTCGGACACACATGGTGACACTTCCCCCAAGGGCAGAGGGGGAAGTAGCAATGGAAGACACCGACCTCAGAGCAGAGGGGGTCCGCACAATCAGGGCAACAGAGATACGTTCTGTGGCAGGCCCTTCCAGTGCTCCTGAAAGGAGGGCCCATCTGTCCATCTCTGGAGGCAGTCGGTGAACGCTTGTCACTGTACCCAAACACCTGGATAGCAATCACTCAAGACAAATGGGTACAATCAGTCATATCTAGAGGTTATTATATACCTTTTTTCACCCCCCAACTCCCATAAATCAGTCCTTTCCAGATATTCCACCCGGTCAGAGGGACTCTACAACATTAGAGATACACAAGTTGCTGGAAAAAAATAATCATCCAAAATGTCCCCACAGAACAGACTGGATCCGGAACTTACTCAAGGTTCTTTTTATTTCCAAAAAAGACAGGGGACTGGAGACCCATTTTGGATCTCAGCAGATTGAACAGGACTGTAAAGAAATAAAGGTTCTGGATGGTGGCACTGCAGTCAATATTCCCTTTTCTCGTGAATGATGATTGGATGTGCTCGATAAATCTCCAGGACGCGTACTACCACATAAAGATGGACAGGTGAGCCAGGAGGCATTTTTGCTTTTGGCGGGGAGACAGTCATTACCAATTTCGAGCCCTGCCCATTGGTCTCACTACAGCCCCTAGAGTGTTCACCAAATACATGGCAGTTGTTACGGCTCACTTGAGACGTCTAGGATTCCGTGTGTTTCCATACCTAGACAACTGGCTCCTGACCACCACCACCAAACATCTACTACTACAAGTGAGGGACAAAACCATACTTCTTTGTTCCAGGTTAGGCATTACAATAAATTTCAAAAAATATGCCTTGTTGCCTTCACACCATATTACTTTTTTTGGCGCAGAGTTGGATTCAAAAGAAATGGTGGGAAAACTTACCCCTGAGAGAATTCAGTCCCTACACTGTCAAATCAGGAGCTTGATATCAAAAAGAAAAGGTAAGGCAAGGTCTGTGTTACAGTTTGTAGTACCTCTAGCACATCTGCACATGAGGGTCCTCCAATGGTTACTCTTTGCCCAATGGTCTATACAAGACCTACCACTGTCACATCAGATAATTATCACAGAGTCATGCAAGAAGGATCTTCTCTTGTGGCTTCAAATGAACCAGTTGTTCTTAGGCCACCCGTTTGTATTCCCACAACCAACTGCTGTACTCATCACGAACGCTTCCCAGATCAGGTGGGGGACATTATCTGGGAACGATTGTTCAAGGCTTATGGCAAGAACACGAGAACCACTTGCATATCAATGTCCTAGAGATGAAAGTGATACTTTATGCATTGCAGGCATTCCAGGGCACACTCCAGATAAGAACTATTGCAATTCAAACAGACATGTCAGTAGTGTGGTACATAAACAGGGAAGAACCAAATCGTACTCCCTATGTCGAGAGGCACTACAGATTTGATAATGGGATGTCTCTTCTCAACATTTTCTGATAGCAACGCACATCCCAGGAAAATGCAACGTGATAGCGGACAAACTCAGCAGAGCGATGCTGTTGCCTCATGACTGGTCCCTGAAACATGAAGTTGCGAAAGAGATCTTACAAAAATGGGGCCAGCCTTGCTGCAACCTTTTCACCACATCCATGAACGAGGGATGCACTTATACACAATTGACCCCAGGACTTCTTTATGCCTTTCCATCCTTCCCCTTAATACCCAAAGTACTTCAAAAAGCCAGCACGTTGAACAGTGCTATGGTACTCATTGCACCTTACTGGCCATGGTACTCATTGCACCTTACTGGCCTCGACAGATTTGGTTCCCCTTTCTCTGGGCCCATCTTCTGGAGGAACTGTGGATTCTGGACCCAGTTCCAGACCTTTTGACCCACACATTGGGAATGTTCCATTCCCATCCGTCCATCCAGACCCTCAAGTTGACAGCATGGCTGCTCCAATTCCACAATTAGCTAGGTGTTTTGATTTTTCCCCTGCTGTTAAACATATCTTAATTTCTTCCCACAAACCATCTACGAGAAAACTGTATTCCAGTAAATGGAAAAGATTTTCATACTGGGTCATTAAGCATAATATAGACCCTTTTACAGCTCCTATCACAGCAGTTCTAGAATTTCTCTTCAAACGTTTTGACAAGGGTGCAGCAGCGACTACCATCAGGGAACAACTAGCAGCCATATCTAATTTCCATACTGGGCAGATGGGAATGTCTGTCATGTCCCACAAGCTATGCAAGTCCTTTTTGAAAGGTACCTTCCTACTAAGACCCCCCCAATAAGAGAACCTCCAGCCACTTGGGACCTAAATTTTGTTCTAACAACCTTAATCTTGCCACCCTTCGAACCCGCATCATCATGTGATATAAAGTTTTTGTCATGGAAAACTCTTTTTTTTTTTTTTTTCTTGGTAGCCATTACCTCCACCAGATGGGTGTCAGAGCTCTAAGCTCTCTCTATATGCCCTCCTTATATAGTGCTCCACAAAGACAGAGTATCCTTAAGAATTAATCCCTCCTTTTTACCGAAGATCTGTTCAGAAACAATTTGAATCAATCTGTTGATTGCAGTGTTCTTCCCCAACTATAGCAACAAGACAGAATATAAATTACATCAATTAGATTTACACAGACAGTTACGCTTCTGCTTGCACACAACCAAAGATTTCAGAAAGTCAGACCAGATTTTTGTTTCCTTTTCAGACAAAAGGAAAGGATTGCAGGTTTCTAAAGTAACTCTGTCAAAATGTCTTACAGACTGCATTTTCTTCTCATACAGCAATAATAGACAATTACCAGGCAAAATGAAAGGCCATTCCACAAGAGCGGTTGCAACTTCCTCTGTTTTTCAAGCTAAACTTCCTATAGACTCTATCTGTGCAGCTGCCACATGTGAGACGTCATACCTTTTATTACTCATTACAAAGTAGACATGGCCTCCCGGAACAGGTCTTTCTTTGGTTCCACTATACTGAAGAGTCTCTTCTTCTGAGCCACCCAAGGATGAAGGTGCAAGGAACGCTGCCCAACCAGCAAGAATTAAGGTGAGATAGGACAAGATAACATTAAGAAGTTATGTACTCATCATAACGTTCCATGTTTGCTTTCCATCTCACCTTTATTCTTGCATCCCACCCTTCTCCGGTTCTGGAGGAACAGGCGAATATATATATATATATATATATATATATATATATATATATATATATATATAGAGCTATGTTGCTTTTTGGAGTCTCGGATTTCCTCCTTTCTTTCAGCTAGACAGGCTATGATTATAAATATATAGATAACAGTAGTGCTTTCACTTACAAACAAGATCTGGGTAATCTTCACGAAGCATCATGGGATGGGGCTAGCCTTGTGCCAGTGGAAGCTCCTGAGCTTTTGTATTAGGCCAAGTTGGAACTGATGCTCAGTTCCAAACCCAACCAACAAGAATAAAGGTGAGATGGACAACAAACATGGAACGTTATGGTGAGTACATAACTTCTTATTCTGTAAGTTATAATGCCACATAAGTGTTGTCCTTATTTTCAAACTTAGTGTTTCTTTATAGTAAGTGCAAAATACTGGTACTTATTTTGAGCTGTTCGGTAATTTTATCTGGGAGCCTTGACTGCATCTTCACTTGTGCAGCAAGGTTTCAGCAATTGTAGACTGGCAGTTAGGGTAGCAGAGACACTCGAGAACCAAGCATAACTGTGTAGAAGTGTGGAGTCGTGTAGCAGAGACACTCGAGAACCAAGCATAACTGTGTAGAAGTGTGGAGTCGTGTAGCAGAGACACTCGAGAACCAAGCATAACTGTGTATAAGTGTGGAGTCGTGTAGCAGACACACTCGAGAACCAAGCATAACTGTGTAGAGGTGTGGAGTCATGTAGCAGAGACACTTGAGAACCAAGCATAACTGTGTAGAAGTGTGGAGTCATGTAGCAGAGACACTCGAGAACCAAGCATAACTGTGTAGAAGTGTGGAGTCGTTATTTTTATGCCAGCCAGCAGTGTGCTTTGAGAGAGTGGGTGAGTGCAGCTGTTTTTGCCCATGCGCACTTGCAAAGCAGGCAGTGATATTATATATTTGCTCCAGTGTGCTTTGAAGCAATAAGGCTATAATTATTTGATAAGTCAGAGGAGTATGAGTCAGCATAAAGGTAAGATCTGGCTTTGGAGGCTCTGAGATAACAAGACTCTGCAGTTTGCCCAAAATGGGCTATTTTTTGCATTTGTTTTATGTACATGAAAATTAATTTGATTATTGAGGTAATTGCAAGAATCTTAATAGTTTCAGTTTCTGTGGTTGTAATGAGATTGATTGAGTTGATATTGAGTTGGTTACTCAACAGGGAATGGATAGTTTCAGGATAAGCTTGGGACCAGACATTTTTTGGGGAGGTATAGGAGAGAAAAACATAAATTTTGTCTTTTGTGGTATTTAGGAGCAGACTCATGTCATTTAGCCATGTCTTGATTGTGTGTAGAAGAGAACAGAGGGGGCTATGTGGAGTAGGACTAGCGATGCCACTTATAGTATCATCTGCTTATTGGATGGGTTTGACATCACCTACGATGAGTGCTGTATCTTTCAAAAAAATGGTAAAAAGGAGTGGGTGAGGCAATAGGCTTAGAGATAGAGACAGACCACAATGTTGTGCTGCTGTTTTAGAGTTCTGTTTCACTTTTTGTGAGATGTCTCTAGATAGCTGCTGAGTCATCTAATAGTGCTTTTGTTAGGAGACTTTGCTCTTAAAAATCTAGATGTTTGCTGTGATAGTACTGAAAGTTTTCAGTAAGTCAAACAACATTGCAACTGCAAATTTTTTCACTTTGAAGTTCTGTTGAAATATATTCGCTGAGGTCAAGAGTTTCATACTGGATTTGTTTGAACATTTTTTCAAGGTATTCCTTAAGTTGTCTGTGACAGAGACCTAGCTAAGGTGGGGTAAAGGGGACAGCTACCACAGGCATAAGGTGTTAGATGGCACAACCTGGAGATACCAGTCAATCGGTAGTGCAGGTCTGGTATTCATTTCTCTACCAGCATTTCAGATTAAATTCTGCTTTTGTTGATTGTTTCAAATAATTTTTAACAAACTGCATGCTACAGTTTTAAAAGTAGAAGGATCTGGACCTCTTTTTTTATTTAGTTTTTTTTTTTTGGCTCCTCAACTTAGAATTGATTGGTACAGAAAAAAATATTTTGCTTGTTCCTTAGGTTAGGAGCACCAGCCACTGGGTGTAAGATGAGACAGCTATAGTGGTGTTATCTGGGCACTTTTTTCCATATTTTTTTTTTTAAATTGGCATAAGTAAGGTGATTAGTGGATGGTTGCTTAAAGATGCAGAAAGACCACCTTTATGTAATGAAACCGCAAAGAACAATTTACAGTAGTGAAATAAAGTGCCCTCTATGATGGCTCTGTTAGAGTAGTATAGTGATTTGATACGAAACAGTAGCATCTGTCATTTAAAAAAAAAATTGGTAGAAAGTTGTTTATGGCTGAGGACCCGAGTTTGACTATCACAATAATTTTGCAGACAGTGAAAGTATAAACTGTTAAAGTGGAAAAATTAGCCAGGTTCTTGTTTCCATCAATATATTTGAATATGTCCTTCACTCTGTGGTATTTTATTTATTTATTTATTTTTGCAGGCTGTAATAAAATTATGTAAGCTAAGAACATCCAGGTAATTCCTTCAACACCAGTTTTAGGAACCCAATACTGTTATGGCTCCCAGCATCTGTACCAATCTGTAGTACACGAGTAGTTCTGATTAATAATGCTGCAGCTTCTGATGACCCGCATAGTCTGTATATAGATTAGCAGAAAGCACAGAAAAATATTCACTGTTTTCACAGTCATCAGGTATGTAGAAATATCTATTCAGGTATCATTTGTTGCTTCACATGCAGAGGAGCCTCTTAACAGTGACACATAATTGGGCAAGACTGGAGTTTATTCCTCCATTTTGTTTGTCCAGATTAAATGACATTTCATTACATTCTACAGTTTTCCAAATCATCACTTTTATTTTCTAATTTATGTGTCCAAATGTTTACTGCTCTAAACTCTTTTCACTCAGCTAGTTTGTGTATCCCTATACTCGTAGTTTCATAGGTGAGTACTAGGCTAACTGCCCTTATGGGCCATTTTAAGCCTAGTCATGTTCTCTTTTTTGTGCTTGAATTAACTTAGCCCATTTTGTTATAGAATGACCTTACCCATCTCATGGTCCATAGTTATATATTACCCATAATGAGAATAAGTGATCCTACCACAGATAATTTGAGGGGATCAATGCATGGAATAAAGCATTTAGGAGCTGCATCTGTCCATTAAAAGCACAAAGGGCAGTCATATGGTAAATTTTCTGATTCCCATCCATAGATCCAAGTTGCATTTGAACGTGGATAGGGAGTCTGTTCCAGAGCAGCAGTATCCAATGTGAGGGATGCTTTAAGCTGAAAACCATTCTATTTATGTTGCAGAAGAGATTTAGATCCCTAGACTGAGTGGTTCTGATGCCATGTGACTTGGTGATGTGCAGTAAATCCATCAGTATTGGGCTGGAGGATACCTGTTAAGCCAGACACACATCACATCTTAGCAGTCTGTGGGATACTGAGTATAGTGATGGGGCTTTGAGTTGGTCCATGTAGGATATGTTGTTTAGGCCTTGTATACATTTAGTAAATTATCTCCGTGAGCATTCCAGTTGTTGCATGTGTCTGGATAGATTCATGACAAAGGGAGCATTATACTCAATGATTGTTCTAAGTACAGTGGATATAAAAAGTGTACACACCCATGTTAAAATGCCAGGTTTTTGTGATAAAAAACGAGACCACAGTAAATAATTTCAGAACTTTTCCCACCTTTAATGTGACCTATAACCTGTATAATTCAATTGAAAAACAAATCTGATAGGGGAATTAAATATAAAAAATAAAAAAATGTGCAATAAGCTGGTTGTGTAAGTGTGCACACCCCTAAATTAATACTTTGTTGAAGCACCTTTTGATTTAATTACAACATTCAGTCTTCTTGGGTAGCATTTTAACAGGGGTGTGTACACTTTTTATTTCCACTGTAAGTGTGATGATGACATCCCTAGATCATCTAGTCACAGTCCATTTGTTTATAAGCTGTGCATTGTAGGACAACTTTTACAACAGTGGACACATGCAGTCAAAAGTTAGGTCACTGTCCACATAAGTTCTCAAATCCCAAACAGCTTGGTCAACTCTTAGGGGCATATGCCAATGTGATAGTTCTCTGGAGTAGATGACTTCCCTAAAGATACAATAATGCGTTTTTTGGCATTTAGTTTTAGTTCATGATTTTGGCACCAGTTATGTATTTGGGTCAAGCCTTTCTACAGGATGTCTAAGTCTTTCGGTGATTCAATCATTGGAAATGACTGAAGCTAGGAGTAAATTTAGTCAGCTAGAGCCCTTTGATATTAGCTTTTACTTCAAAAAATTAGATGCCAAACAGGAGAGGTCCCAGTACAGAAACATGGGGAATGCCACTGGTGACTGGTCTCTTTGTGGAGGTAACTTCCCCTGTTTGGATTTCATGCATCCTATCTGTGAGCCAGTTGGCAATACAGAGAGTGACATATGGGGTTATTCTCAGTTTATTTTGCTTTTCTAGTATGTCTGAGTGGGGATTGTATTAAAAGCTTTGGCCAGGTCGAGGTTTGCAGTGTGTGCTGTTTTGCCTTCATCCATTGCGCTGGTGACCTTATAAAAAAAATCCACCAGGTTGATATTACTTTAGTTTATTGTCATAGTCCCCTTTCATTAGCTTCAAGACTTTTTTTTTTCCTGTTTGCTGTTCACAGCTTTCAGTTCTTTATGTCTTGCATCATAGCTTATACAAAGGAAGGGAAAGGTATTCTACTTTATTGAATCATCTCTCCTTATTCATCTTGTCCGTGTGTTCTGCCATAATGCATGCAGCCAAAGTTCCAGACAGTACAGTTAAATGAATGAAGCAAGAAAAAAGTGGGCTTACTAAGCAGTGCATGCACTGTCACTGTAGCTCCATAACTTGCACTGTCTGTAGTATTTTGGACATAAATTTATTTAACAATTTGAAGAGGAGGGAAAAAAAGATAATGGCTGATTTGTAGTACTAAGGGGCTACTGGCAAGGAATAAGCATTAAGGTGACGTGTTCATATTCCAAGTAAAACTTCTGTTTTGGCATTTAAAAAGTTTTGGGAGAAATAATCAACTTCCATCAGGGAATATTTCTTATTGGTGGAAACTGGAATTTGATTTGCAACAATGCAGATGTATCTGGAGTGCTAGAATGGAAAATATAACAAGTGAGGGTAGATTTCTGAAAAAATTTATGAAAATATTTGGTATGAAAGATGTGAATTCAGTAATAGAAACTCAGAGGAAATTTGCATTTTATTTCCAAAGGTACAATAACTGGACTAGACTTGCCAGCATTTATATTTCAGAGAACCATGCATTTAATTGAGAACTTTGATACACAACCAGTAACTGTTTTAGATCATGCATCAGTAAGTACTTAGATAAAAATACAGGGTAATGAAGTAAAGATGAGACGCTGGTGCTTCCCAACCTACATTTAAGGACCGGGTAATGGAAATTATCTAGAAGTTATTAGGGAAGATAGGAAATATGGTTTGCTATCATTATGTTGAAGTGGATTCGGATTAATCCACTTTAACGAAAGGCAGTGGGTCGAATGGTGACAATGTCGAACCCGACATTGTTGAAGTACAAATCTTGCCCCTATCTTGACCCATGTTAAAGCCCAGTTTCGTGGTCACATTTGAGATGTACTTCAGCAGTGTCAGGCTTTCAGCATTGTCAACTTTCGCGGACGTGGGTCGACATAAGTAGCTTTCGACCGAGTCTGGTCTGATATAATGATAGCATACAGGAATGGAAAAAGGAGATTCTGCCAATTGTAATTAGAGGTACAGGGAATAGACAAGAAGGGGTTGGAATTTACTGGAGGAAGATGGCAAAAGAACCAAGGTATTAGGAATAAATAATTAGAGAAGGAAATCATAGAATGAGAAGAGGCCAAGAAGACATTTGGATTGCAGGTTTGTGATTGCCTCCCCTATCAGGGATTGTTAGCAGAGTATAGACAAATAGAAAGGGATAGGTGAACCTTAAAAGAACAACCTGCACTAGCTGACTTTTTAATTGAATCTAGAATGTATGCTGCTGTTAAAAAGGGATAATTAGTAGGGCTTGTGAAGTATTGCACAGTAACTATAGGAATCAATCAGAAGAGGTCGGAAAAGATTGGGAAGAGAGATTAGATGTGCATTTCACAAAGAAATAACTGGAGGACATATGTATGGCTCCCAAATATGCAACAAAATCTAGAAGATTTAGGGATTTTGTTTGCATAGATATTTTTATACCCCAAGCAGTTTCCAAAGCATTCTTCCTCAGGTAGATGGCAAATACTGGAGATGTGATGAGGAAGTAAGTGGTAATAGGGAATATATATTTTGGGGGTGTAATGAGTTGGCAGAGTTAAACCATGCCCTGCAGAGTACTCTATCTGGTATACTGAGTGTGCAAATAAGTGTAACAAAGGAAATGATATTTTTTTTTTTGAGCTGGGATACAGGATCTGAATTGTTTAAACACAGTAAGACATGTTTAAGTTTAATTCTAATGGCTGCCAAAAAAAGTAACTGCTGTAAAATGGAGATAAAAATTTAAACCAACTATACTTGATATTGCATAGAAAAAATGGAAATTGTGTGAATGATACATGCAGAAAAATGTTTTGGCGAAAGAATGAGGTTTAAGAGAAGGGAAGAATTGAATAATTCATGTAATATTGCTTAGGTCATATGGTGTATACCAATAGATGTAAATTATAATGTTTTTAAATGTGAATGTGTTAATATGGTTTGATTAATTTTATATAAATGTAAGTTTGGGCAAATGGGCAAACAAACAAAAAGCCCAAAAATAAGAATATTAAACTCAAAAACCAAGAACTCACCAGGTGGTTCGAAGGAAATGTACTATAACTCAAGAAAAAGCCTTTAGCGTAAAAAACATTTATTCACTTTCATCACAACAGACTTCTCCATAATGAATGAATAAAAAAACCCACCTGTCTTTTATACACAGTCCAGTGAATACATCAGTTAATTAACCAATATTGTTTTTTACACTAAAGGCTTTTTTTCTTGAGTAATAGTGGATTTCCTTCGAGCCACCTAGTGAATTTTTGGTTTTTGAGTTTAATAAATGTAAGTTTGCCTATGTCACAAGTGATACTTCATAAAGATGTTTAAAATATGAAAATAAATTTAACAGTTTAGTATAGGATCTACAGAGCACTCAAAAGTGTGAAGTACGACTGTGTCCCTATATACTCTGTACATTGTAGGACAGTCTTTAGAAAGTGACAACTCTTCCACGGGTAATTAGAAGTATGCTTCAGTTGTATATTACACTAATTGTCTCTCCTTACTATTGACGTAATAACCATTGGTGTTCCTTGTAGCTTAACATGTCCTTTGTCTGCATACCTTCCAGTTGTCCTACTTAGAGTACTCTGACTTCCATCCTTAGTGCAGTGGCTGTTGTGCTGCTCCACTTTAAGGGATGATTGCTCTGCTTTTTGCAAACTCATTGGTTCAGCCACATTGTGGCACTGAACCATTGAGAGAATAGCTTCCTTTATTGTGTTATCAGTTTAGTGGTTCAGTCACTAACAGCCTTGCTGTTCATATGATTTGGTATAGGATTTTCTATGGCTTTGTACTTGATTCTGAAGATAAGTGGGTCAGTGGTATGCCTCATACTCTTTTGGTCTGCTGTTAATGCTACAAGTTAGTGGCTGAGTTTCTATACACAGTGCCTTATTTAGTACCACAGTGCTGCTATTTCTGCTTCTGTTTAAGTCAAGAGTCCTTATGTAGTTTCCCTTCAGAAAAGTAGGTTTTAAGTGAAGTTTTACCTTCTTGTAAAAAGCAGTATTTGGTTGACTAAATTCCTCAGCTTGGTGAGATTTTTGCAGAATATCTTTTCAACCATATAACTTTCTCAGATTTTGTTGTAGAACATTCTTTTTAAAATGTGTGTTTATTTTTATTTTATTTTATTTACTGCTTTTTGACTAGGTAGGTGTATATTTATTTTATTGTATTTTATTTATTTGCTGCTTTTTGACCAGGTAGGTGAGCTTGTGTATTGATCCCTTTCCACAACCTTGGCTCAGAGAACAGTTGACCATAGCGGAGTGCAACTGATCGAAAAAGAATAAAAACACTACAGTTTGCAAATAGAAACATTGCAGTTTGTAAGTAATTCAAAGTAAACATATTTCAGTACAACAGGAAGTAAAGCAGTGGCAAATGTAAGGCATTGTATGTATATAATACATACTCCTTTTAAAAGCTTTAATATGCATTGATGGTTTTATTTAATTTAAACGTTTTGTGATATGGGGGTTGTAGTTTAGTTTACTTAGCCTGTTTTCTATTGTCCTTAAAGCATTTGCACATGGCCTCCTTGCTAAGGTGCTAATATAATGTCTTTTAAAATGGTTTTCTGTATAATGTGTTTTAATTTCTATGGGAAGTCTATTTCCTGACCAGAAGAATATTTTTTCCTTTTGTAATTTAGAACAGAGATCAGGTGAGAGTGGTAGTATTGTCCTGGCCTGTCCCTTAGTGAATAGGCTTTTGTATCTTTAATGGAAGTTTTGTTCTTAAAGGTGGATAGTACTGTAGTTTAAAGATTTTAAACAGTATGCAGATAAAAAGAAATAAATCCCTGTCTGTAACTAATAACTATTATACCATGACCCCCCCAAAACATGCGTTAAATGAGTTTAACATGTTATTGCTATAGTATATCCTGTTTATTGTGTTGCAGTGATGAGTGTGAGAGCCTGCTAATAGAATAAATTTAAATATTGTATTTTCAGTAGGTTGAATTATTTTTGTATTGTAAACTGATTGCACAGTTAGTAGTAGGAGGCAATATACCAGGTTAAGGAAAATAGTGTTTTAGCTATGGCAATACCTATTTCTGAGGAGAGGAAATGAGAAATCTTGTAACAAAGCTTGAGTTGGACTATAACCTTGCAAGTGCTATTATCAAAAAAAAACAACCACGCTCTGGAGCTGAGAACTGCTGCAATTTAATGTCTTCTGGTACCTCAGCTATATAAGCCTTCACAGGAATAAATTCACAACATACAGCAGTACTTTTTATAGAAACATCAATTAAATAATTAATCAATTAACTTTTTTTAAAAAGTTTTTTTAAAGAACCATGATGCATTACATTTCCATACATTTATAAACTGAGATTCATTTCTAAATTCAAGCCCCTAGGGGCAAGTGTGCCAAATTTCAGTATAAATCTACTTTCCAAGTTTAATAGCTTTTGAGCATAATTACCACCGTTTATATAATCAGGTTTAGCCAATACACAGAAAAAAATAGGTTCAGTAACTCCCCCATGGACTGTATGAAGGTGTTCATTAATAGGGTCATCCAACCTACAATTCCTAACATAAATGCTCAAGAATATGCATTTTCACTTTACGTCTGGTTTGACCAATATACTATCTAGGGGGTATACAGCCACAACCCACAATATATACTACCCCACAAGATAGACAATCAAATCTATCTGTAGCCACATATTTCACACCATTTATTACATCCCCTGATATATTCTTCACTTTCGAACATACTTTGCACTTTCCACACTTGAACATACCAATATTTTTTACCCTAAAACCAACATTATATCTCAAACTAAGCAATTCTTTTAAATTTGGGAACATCCCATATGAAAAGATAGTTCTTTTAGGAAATAAATAGCCTACTTCATCATTAAAACAGACAATAGGCCATAAATTGTCTACCACGCTTTTCAAAACTTTAGAGAAAGGTGAAAATTTAATTACAAAGAAGATTTTTTGGTCGTCATCATCACCATGATGGTTAATCATAGATCTACAAGATCTTTGAACATGACTACCATCACCTCGACCAATATTCTTATCCAACTTACTTTTACCTCTCTCAATAGAAGTTTCAGAGTACCCACGAGCGATAGGTATTGCTTTCACTTCACAAAATTCTTGTTCTAAAAGGTAATTCTCAGAGGTATGCTCAGAAATACGCTTTAGTTCTCCATATGGGAGTGCCTCAGTAAGATGAGGTGGATGTGCACTACTAGCATACAAAAAGTTGTTAGTGGCTGTTTTTTTTCCTAAAAGGTCTATACTGAACTTTACTATGAATGTCTACGTACAACCCAATATCAAAAATTGTATAACGCTCATATTAACATCAAATGTAAATTCTAAACCAAACTTATTTTGGTTTAACAAATAAATAAATCTACCACATTCAAGAGTGTTACCTTTTATTATATTGCTGTTATCAGTATGTGCTGTAAATGTGAATGATGGATCAAGTGTAATGCCAAAGTGTCTGCCCTTAGAAACATTGAGTAATTTTGTTGATTTTTGGGATAAAGCAAGTACCATTGCATTAGTTTTCCTAGGATCGATAAGGAGTTTGTTGCTGTAATACAAATGGGGAAGTTTGGACAAACTCTTTTGCAGTAGAGCTTGCAAGTCTTTGTGTGATTTATTGGCTTCTAAGAGTAAGAAGATATTTGCATATGATGTAAAGTCAAGTGTTTGAAGGTCTTCTGTATGATCATTTATGACATAAGAAAAAGATAAGTGGCTCAAGTACATGGCCGTGTCTACTCCAGTGTTAAGGATTCCATAGTCCTGAGTATTGATCGCTGGTCTAGACCAATGTTCATTAGGCAAGGTAGTTGTTAAACTAATTCATAGTTCTTTCTTCAAAGTTATATATTTTTTTAGTTTTTTTAATATTTTATTATGTTGAAAGTTAAGAATTTGAATTATCCACTACAAACTGCCTTTGCCCATTTGTAGCATTTTATTAGCCTTTTTCTCAGTTGTGGTGCCTTCTCTGCAGAGTCTACCTCTCCTCCATACATACACAAGTTTTTTCCCAGTGTTCCATTTTCCTTTCACATCCAAAAGGCATGCAGAAGGTAGACTGGCAACTCTAAATTGCCCGTAAGTATGTATTTGATACATGTGTGATGCAGAAGACAGGCCTAGCAGTCTAATTCAAATTCCTGCTCGTTAAACTTGGTAGATATTGTTGAATTTTCATGAGGTCTCTAATGAAATCAGATGTGACTAGACTGCATTAGATAAATAGCCTTTATGGGATCAAGTTTTAAACTATATTTGTTTATTGAAATTTGCTTACTGGGAAAGTCCGACTGAGTAGAAGCCCATTTTCAGTGGAAGCCCTGGGAGAAAAGCTCCAGATTATTACAAACCATTTTAAGAACAATACTTTTACTATCTTCAAAAATAAAACAAAAACATCTGCAGTTTAAATAATTGTAACAAATTAGTTATAATATAAAGACATTGGTTAAGAATCTATACAAGGTATATGACAATCATTTAATATTTAGAGAAATTTTAGACAGTTTGTAGAGAAATTAAAGGTAAGTTAGTGTAATACAAACAGGAATTGCAATATGAAATGAGAGAAAAGCAGGCTTATGGTATATTTAGAGAGAAAGTCAGGGAAGACAATTGCAAGTGAAGAAGGGAGAATAAAGCAATATAATGAATGAAAAGGTACTTGTTTACATTTAGAGATGTAGTTTATTCTGGTTTTGAGCAAGAACAGAACTAGATTTTAGCTAGGAAGTCTTTTGGAGTGGTTTGGAAAGATGGGAGGGGAAGGTACAGACCTAATTGATACAGGCAAGTAGTTCCATGCCTTCGCATCCTTGTACAAGTGCACTCAATGCCCAGCAGATTTGCTAGGTTTATAGAAAGATGGGAGTTTTTGGTCACTGGATCAAAATGACTGATTGGGAACATAGTTGCGCAGAATGTTTTTTACTGCTGGACAGGCAGATGGATGCTGAATAATTTTATAGGTGGTAAAAAGTTTTTTATATGTTAGTTGATATGGCACTTCTAACCAATTTAGGATTTTCAGTGTTATACAGTGGTGGGTTCTGAAAGGGTTATGTTCTGCAAATTTAACAACTTTGTTATAGCACTGTTCAAGTTTTAATTTTTGTGAAGCCTGGATGGGAGCACAATGAAGAAGAGTGGTGAGGAGATAAGTAGTGGCAAGTGTAGCTTTAGTTGCATTGGTGAGAAAGTTTTTGGTTCTGTAAAGCATCCCCAGTTTTTGATTAGTTTTTCACATGCAGTTTTGTATATGCAGGTTGAATATAAGACTATCCTTCACTATCACCCCTAATAGTTTGCTATGAGACGTGACTTCAGTGGTTGTATTATTAAGGGACATGACTTTAAATTTTGTTTGTTCATGAGAGAGGGATATGAGGAAAAAAGTAGTAGTTTGGTCTTTTTTGGGTTGAGCATGAGTCGTGAGTTAAGAAGACATGATTCAGTAGCTGTTTAAGCTTTCTGAACAAATTTTTGAAGGTGTACCATGTTGCCAGATGTGCAAATGAGAATGGAATCATATGCGTATTGTATTAGGGTGGCTTGTGGTGTGGAAATGTGAAAATATTTAATGGGAGAGGACCAAAGATAGAGTCTTGTGGTACCACGATGGTGACTGGGAGTTAAGGAGAAAGCATGGAGTGCCATTTTACTGAATTATACCTATTGGACAGGTAGGCTGACAGAGACTGAAAGAGGATATTGGAAGTAGAAGTTTGCTGTGACAAACTGTGTCGAAGGCCTTGCACAAGTCCAGAAATAAGGAAGAAGCAAGTTTGCCATTATCTTTAACTTTATTCACAGCATCTCTATAGGTTAGAAGGGCAGTACTAGTACTATGAGGGGATGGAAGCCATGTTGTGTAGGAGATAGTTCTTCCTGCAGGATATAGTCTAGCAATTGTTTTTGAATAAATTTTTCTAGTATTTTGGCAAGGGGAGGTAAGATTGCTATCGTTCCAATGTTATTACTGTCCGTTGAATTTCCTCTTCTGTATAGAGGGATAATGTGTGACTTATGCTAGAGAGCGGGAATGTGGGATTCCTGGATCGACCTATTTATAAGGATTGTGCCAGGATAGGCAATGCTGTTGGCTGCTATTTTTAGGTACTCGTTTGGAAGATCATCAGTTGAAGAAGAACATGGTTTAAGTTTCTTTAAGAATAGTTTTATATAGGATGTGGGCACAGGTTTGAAGGTGAAAGTGGATGTGGTGATATGTGACTGTTGGCCAGGGCTGGGATTAGATGTTGAGGAATCCTTGATTAGCGATGCTATACCATCTGTAAAATAAGAGTTGAACTGTATTGCAGTTTTGACTGGTGAGTTATTGGGATAGGGGTTTGGGTTGAATTTTTGAGCAGGATGTAAGATTTCTTTAATGGATGTCCGAAATTGTTTAGGGGTATATTTAGTATCATTCAGAAAGTTATTATAATATGTTTTTTGTCTTCATTTATTTGCTTTTTAGTATGATTGCAAAACATTCTTAAATTTTCAAGATATTGCGGTGTTTTATATTTTTGCCATTCTTTCCACACTTTTTCTGTATCCTGCATTAGTATTCTACTCTTTTTGGATAGCCATAGCATTATTTGTTTTCAGTCTCTTCATTCTAGGAGGTGCAAGGCTGTTTCGAATATTTAGAAAAGTTGTACTGAGTTCAATTACAGCATTGTCTAAAAGGAGGATTTTTAGGAAGTTCCAGTTAGTAGATAATAGTGCAGTAATGAATGTTTCTGGGTTAAAATTGGAAAGGTTACATGATGTTTTATAAACATGCTGTTTAACTGGACGTGTGAGATGTTAAGTTGTGTAGGCTGGGAGATGTTCACTGAGATAGTCTGACATCGTACCTTTGATGGAGTATATGCTAAGGCCTGATATCAGGATCCAGTCTAATAGAGAATTTGATGTCTTGCTATAATGTGTGGAGCTATTTAATTAGCTGTGTGAAACCATGTAAGTTCATGGTAGGTGTAGTGGAGTTAGAGTTTATGTCCAACCGATTAACATTCACATCACCTAGTAATATTTTTCTTGTGAAATATTATGGCTGTCCAATATAGGATATCTTCCAGTATAGCTGTATTTTTGCCAGGGGGATATAAAGCACAGTGATAACGTATTTGTTTATTTTAAGAAAGCAATACGAAGCTCTGCTGAAGTGAATTTTGGTGTTAGTTTGCTGTAAGGGGAAATGTGGTAGGCATTGGGAAATGTTAAAGCAATACCACCACCTTTCCTCATTATATGTTCAATACTGATGATATTATAGCCAGGAGATATAGCTTTGGAGTCATCTGTGCTGGGTTTAAGCCAAGTTTCAGTTACAGCAAGGACATCAGTGTTATGGTGGGTAATCCAGGCATGTAGTTCAGCAGTTTTGTTTCGTATACTTCTAGCATTTATTGCAGCAACAATTTGATTACCAGGGTTGGGGATTGACTGCTGTTGAATTACAGAAGTGTGTAGGAGAGAATTATCTTTGTGTTCATTGTGATAGTTGGGGCCACGATTAGGATGTATATCTCCTCCTAGAAGGGTTTTAGTATATGGGTAGTTATGCATACTTGTTTTTTGGAGAGGATTCTTGCAGTTAATTGTGTTTTGGTTTGAGTTGAAATGCAATTAAACAGCCTAAATATGGAATAAAAGTGAAGGGTAATATTAAATAGGTTTGATGTAATGTGTGGAGAGTGTAAAGTGGAAGTATGGATAGGTGGTTGGAACAGAGTTGGAGAGGTGTTGCGATATATTTTTGAGTCCTGGTAAGATGAAAGATGGCACAGCAAGAGTAGAAGAATAGAGGATAAGAAGAAATGTAGCAAGATTAAGTATAGGAATCTGTATTTTGTAGTTGTCAGGTCGTGGAGAAGTAGCAGTGAAGAAAGAAAGAAGATATTGCAGGACACTAGGAGATTCACTAATGATGGAGTCCGAAAGCTGGAAGAGGACAGGTAAGGGCAGTAGTATTTTCTATAGAAGAAAAGAGGTAGGTTGTCCTGGTATCTTTTCAGGAATGTTAGCAATAGACTGGTATTAAAGGTTAGAGTATAAAAAGGTAGTCAAAATAAGAAGAAATGGTGGCTTATTTGGGAAAAGAAAAAGAATACAATCTGGAATAGACAGAGGGTACTGTTCGTGAGGGTTGTGATTATAAGTGAATATACTGCAAAGCAGTATGGGAGGGAGAAAGATAGTTGGGAATGGAGCTAAAAATTAAATAGAGATGGAACAGAAGGAAACAAGAAACTCGTGTACATATAGTAGTAAGGTCATTTGGTGAACGTTTTGGAATAAGAGTGACAAGTCCAGTGTGTATATAGGAAGTATAATATTAGAGTAAGAGGGAGTCCGTGGTTATTTTAAGTGAGCCAGAGTAAAATCTATCCAGCGTTCTGCACATTTGTTAAGGTGGAAGGATAAATGCAGCATAGAAGACCAGAAATAAAATGGAGGGTATGATATTTCAGAAACTTTGATATATATATATATATATATATATATATATATATATATATATATATATATATATATATATATATAAATATTTTGAGATAAAAATACATCTTGGCTTTCATTCTGTATGAATAAAAATACAGATTGGGCTACAGTGAGAACTATAAATGCCTCATGAGTACAGGTATGTTAAGTAACTAGTATTTATTTTGGAGTAATGACACAAAATCAAGAAAGTATGCAAAGGATCAATGAAGATGTATGGAACTGCTGTTTCACAGAATGAGTGGTGTTTGGCTGGAACATTTGTGTAACAGAGTTGGTGAGGTGACAAAAGTGTGCAGCATTTCAGATGGTGTTAGATCTTGATAGTGAAGGCTGGCAACCTGACAGGTTTTCAACAATTAGCCAGTGTGACATTGCTGCAGAAAAAAAAAAAAAAAAAAAAAAAGAAAACCCTCTTTCTTTTTTCAACTTTTCTCCACTATTACGCAACTGAGTTGCTACTATTATTAACGTGTGTGTGTGTGTGTGTGTGTGTGTGTGTGTGTATATATATATATATATATATATATATATCTATATATATCTATAGAGAGAGAGAGAGAGATAAGGTAGGAGGGCCTCCCCCAGATTGGGGAAGGGTGCAAGGAAGAAGCTTGCCTTTTGGGAAAAAAGGCTCATTTTATGATTCACTGCAAATCTTTTGACAGTGTTTTTTCATACTATTATTTGTCAGGCAAATTTTGTTTGGATCATCATGAATCGGTTTTATATATTTTTTTGAATTATTTTGTAGACTAAAGACATTTCTTTTCTAATGAAGATATTTGTAGATTATGGCTCGGTAGGCTAATGTATTTTTGTATGTTTTGTAAAATATTACCTGTTATACATTGACTGGCCATTAACATTCAAAAGCAAGCACACTGATTAGTCAGCCCAACCAGCATGCCCATTGTCAATCAAGCATATACCATTGGAAAAAGGTCCAGTCGCCTGGACTTTCTTCCATTAACATATGCTATGAAAATTTACCAGTGACTTCAAATGAAAAAGAGATAGAAGGATAGTCAGGTACATTATACAAAACTAGACAAATGTACCTGATTATCCTTGTCTTTTTTCTCTCCCATTCATTTGAAATCTTAGGATTTCATTTCTTTAATTAAAAAACAAAAACAAGCAAACTAGATCTTCCTTTCTATGTGTCTTGCTTTAACAGCAGTGATGCACTGCATAAGCATGGGAACATAAGTCCCATAGGTGTGAGCAGTGCATCAAGAAAGCCCCATGACACTGGGGAACACGTGGAAGAGCTCCAAGGCTCCGTTATATAAGGATATTATTTAAGAAAAGTAAATAACATTTAGCTTCACCCTCATGACCAAACCAAACCAACCGTGGGTAAATCCAACATTAGCCACACCCAGACATGGGTTATTGCTGTAATGAACACAGAGAAGGACAAGAGGCAAGTTACTTATTTCTTTTCGGTAATGTCGTAAAAAGGATTGGAGCATGCGTAGTAATATTTTTATCAGTAGGCCTCACCCCAGGTGTGAAATTCAGTGTCATTTCTTCTCTGAAGATGAAGCATTATGTATGTCCTGTAAATAGTAATTTATGTCAACCTTTTCCCTTTGAGTGTGAATTTACACACAGGCAGAACTTTGATGGTTTGAGGACTGTAAGTGAAAGAGCTATGTCTCTGTTTATAAATGTTATATTATTGTTTTACTTCATGCTGTGCTGTCTATATGGTTTACCTTTTATTCTACAAGCTGTAGTTATTAACCTTTTAAAACCAAGTGCTAAGTTATCTCTTTACCTGATTCTAATGATACTAAGCTAGTTGTTGAACTAGTTTGGTTTCCTTTTTTTTATATTTTGAAATCATAAAAGCTGTAATTAAAAAAATAGTTCCTAACCCTAAAACAATTTTAGGGTTAAACTTTTTCAGTGTCCTCTAGTGACTTCAATGCAATGGCGGGAGAAGTGGCAGCACAAAACAACTGAGTGGATAGGGATAAAGGGCATGTAGTGGGACTGTATTAGAGCAGGTCAATGATCACTGCTGGTGCTCAAACAACTGATGATGTCATTCAGTTTCATCCACAGACTGCTTCAGTGCCCACTCATTATAGCCACTTTATGGAATATATACACCTCAGATGACTGACTGCAATCAACGAGACCAGCCTTAGGTGAAATAGATCCCTAGAAAAGGGACAGTATTCCCCTACTGCACCTTGCAGGTATCCTGTAAAGTGTGCCAAAAGGTGGTGAATGTACAAAATATGTAAATGGTTTGAGCTAACAGCTTCCGAAAGTGTGTGTGTGTTTAAAAAAACATATTGTAGTATATTCAACAGTCTCTAGACTCAGCTGTATGGTTAGTGCTATTTATTTACAAGAGAGTACTATATACTACCATCTTGAAGAGATTTTTCATGAGCAAAACACATCACATAAGATGCTTGCTTCAGACAAACAGTTCAAAATGCAGTACATGAAAATAACTCAGTTTGATTTGCTTTAAGATCTCTTAGAAATGTTTATCATGCAGCAACTCCAAATAAGCTAACTATGTCTTCCAGAACTCAAAACGGTACATCGCTCGTCCGGACCACCCAGAATCTCATCTCTAGGTATGAGTCCCTTCCCACTCCTCAAGAAGTAAACATTCCTCTTTAACAGTGGCTACTTCGTCTTGAAAAGTCCTGTCTACAATGGCTGTCTTCTTTCTGAGTAGTCCTAACTTTTACAGGAAGAGGGTATAGGTCTCATCTCAACCTTCCATCTCCAAATTGTGGAACACGTGGAACACTTACTAAAAGCTTTACTAACAGCTTCAGCTAGAAAGTGCACAGGATGGTTTAAATGCATTACATTGTACTTAACAAAAACTGTTCTTTGGATTAGTATGTTACAGATTTATTTACTGTGAATGTTAAAAATACTTCTTAACACTAAACGTATGACACTCTTTCAGTGTGTAATGGCAAGAGGCATGGACTTTAAGGCTCAAAATAAGGAACTTTCCTCATAATGAGGTACACTTGAGAGGTATGGAAGGGAGTATAGATTCCTATATTCTGGACAAGTGTGCGAGTTCCTCCTCTCGCACTGCACTTGCAGTGCAGCTTTGCAGTGTTCTGAAAGGCCACGAGGGGGCCGAGTACTAGAAAATAAATATAAGTATCAGTGGCTGAAAGGCTATCGTTAGAATGATTAATGTCACGGTGAGTTTCACCACAGTGTATTGTACTGTGGGAGCTGGCAGAGCTCTTTTGGCTTTGTCTTCACTTATGTGCAACTTTGGAGTTGATGTATGTAATTTAGGGTAGTGTGATGGGACGACACTTGCATAAAAGATTAGTTTTGTATTTTATTTTACAGTTTTTTTTAATCACTGTTTCAGTGTTTACTTTTTGGTAACTGGTGAATTGAAAAACAGTGATTTGATGACACACACACACACACACACACACACACACACACACACACACACACATATATATATATGGGTCTACCTTGACCCAACAAAATTGTTTTAACGAAACGTAATTTGGCGAGCTCAATTTCGTGAAAGTGCAGTTTGCCGAAATGCACTTTTGCAAAAAGGCAACTAAGCGAACAGCAACGGGGGGGGGGGGGGGTTGTTGCTTAGATTATGGTACAGCGGGGATAAGGGAATATTCCCTTTTCCCCACTGTAGTGTGATCTTGGAGTGAGAATATAAAAGTTGTGGGGGTGGGGGGTACATAGGGGCTTGCCCCCTGCATATATATGGTTAGTGTTGCATTTTTTTTTATTTTGTGTGTTTTTTTTTTTTTTTCAGTGAAGATGTTTTTTGCGAAAGTGCATTTCAGTGAAAGTGCACTTTCATGAAAAACGGCTCCCGTTATTACGTTTTGTTAAAATGGAATTTTGATGGGTCAAAGTAGATCCATATATCTATCTATATATATATATATATATATATATATATATATATATATATATATATATACATATACATTTATACATATACATTTATTTTGACTTAATTACACTTCACTGAATCACAAATGAATGATAACTCAATTCATAGAATCACATTTGACTGCAAAACTTTAATACACCAACCTTTCCTTAAATATACCTTAAAAACTTGTATTTTCGGTGGGGTAAGTCCCCCACATACCACTTTACTCATTTATGCTAATCTTGCCCCAGCCCCAACCCTGCACACCACCTTAAGAGAAAACCCCTTCCCTAACAGTAACATTAATCAAGGTACACACACACACACACACACACACACACACATACTATAGTAAAACTGTTCCTTTACCTAACCCAGTCTCTAATCATAAAAAGTATGTATGTATATATATATATATATATATATATATATATATATATATATATATATAAAAGGTTCCTATTATTTTAGCAAATGCAATGAATTGCGAACGCTGTTTAGTCGAACATCATTATGTGAAATGGCAAAATACTGAAAACACGGAACAACGATTTTTTTATTTATTTATTTTTTTTTACGGAAAAAATCACTGGGACGTTTTTGGGACTTTGCCTTTTTCTCCACTGTGGTGCAGTCTCAGAGATGGTATATTTAAGTGGGGGGGGGGATCGCTGATCCGTGTTTTCGACATTTTGGATTTTTAGGGATTGTGGGTCGATTATATACTGTTCGCAATTCATTGCTTTCACTTATATAATATAGACCCTATATATATGGGCCCACTTCACATGACTGAAACTGAAAATATCTAATTTTCAAAATACTGAAAACTCATTTGACTGAGTCTCATTATACTGAAAGCTTCCAATCCTGAATTTCAAAGTCTCACTAAAGTAGGAAAAAGAGGCATATATCTTTTACATACCTTAGAGTACTGTGCACACTGCCACTACTGCCGGCAACACACGAAACATCCACCATGTTACTTTTGATACTTCCCATAAAAATGTAGAGACACATACCCATATTTAGAAACACTAATTTATATGCTACTACTGGTGTTCTGACAGTCGGCACTTTAAATTACAGTAATGTATTTTTATTGTGTCTATATCATATGAGCAAATCGCACAAATTGCGAATGCTCATAATATCGAACGTACCGGACATCGAAGTGCTTTTTCTGAGATTGTGGTACAGTGAAGAATGGGATATTTGCCCTTTCCTCACTGTAGTGCGATCTCAGAGTTGGAATATATATTTAGTGGGGGGCACAGCCCCCCACAATAGCAAGTTCGAAGTCAGGTACGTTTGATATTATGAGCATTTGCAATTTGTGCGATTCGCATATATGATATAGACCCTTTTTATCACAAGCAAGTCGCAGGTGAAGGGAAAAACACATCACATATATAGCTTAAAATTCAGTATTTTGAAATTTAGGATTGTAAGCTTTCAGTATAATGAGATTCAGTCAAATGAGTTTTCAGTATTTTAAAAATTAGGTATTGTGGTCTCATTCAAATGAAATTCAGTAGTTTGAGTTTCAGTCATGTGAAGGGGGCCCATATAAATATATATATATATATATATATATATATGGGCGGCACAGTGGTGCAGTGGTTGACGTTGTCACCTCACAGCAAGAGGTTCTCTGGTTTGATTCTCGGCTGGGGTGCCTTCTGTGTGGAGTTTGCATGTTCTCCCTGTGTTCGCGTGGGTTTCCTCCGGGTACTCCGGTTTCCTCCCACATTCCAAAGACAGGCATCTGGAGCATTTCTCCCTGGGCCTCTGCTGAAAACAGGCTCTGTGGAACCTAGTCGGACTTTCCCGGTCAACAAATGATAAATATATATATATATATATATATATATATATATATATATATATATATATATATATATATATATATATAGATAGATAGATACACACACACACACATACACACACACACACACACACACACACACACACACACACACACACACACACACACACACACACAGTACACTAAAACTGTTCCTTAACCTAACCCAGTCTGTAATCATAAAAAGTATGTAGACACACACACACATACACACACACACGCACACAGTCAGCAGAGCCATCATCTAGTGCCACTCCCTGTTGTGGTACCCCTCAGCAATATGTTCTCACCTGTCTCTAAAGGAGTGCCAGGTTTGATGTCCCATCACCTAAAAAAGCACAGAAAAAAAGTCTTCTGCTTTGACAAACTGTGCAAACTGCTTGCTGCAAGTTATACCATACATGAAGCACTGAAGCAAGTGTTTCTGTCCTGACCACAAAACGTGTATTTCTGTGTGGAAATAAATGCACTAGCAACTGTTCAGCTTATACCAGTTTTACCCCCAACACATTGTGTGAGGGGTAGCTGTCTCATTCACCCAAACTATGCAACACATCTGTCAGTGACTACTGATCTGTTCCCACTTGACAGGCAAAACAAATGCCACTTGAAATGTACACAAATAGCATGTTTATAAACATAATCATAAGAGGTGACTGATATTGTAAAACAACACTTTGAGTGTTTGCCATTAAAGTACAATGAGAAATGTTCGTATTTTTGATTTATTAAGAATGCTCATAATATCGAACTGTAAAAATAAAATGTACATTTCCAAGATGAGTCTAGTTAAATGACAAGGAATTTCTTTTGTTGCAGGGTTTTATAATTGTAGTGTGTATGTTGGTGCCTGTCATGCAACAAAGGGAAAGGATGTACTTCAAGCACATAAATAGGGAGTAGTTTAACCACTGGAAACTGCATATTAACATTAAAGTATGGATGAGACTTAATTCTTTGGAGAGATACAGAGGTGTAAAACACAGGATGGAGAGAAGTAAAAATGTTGAGCATGAAACTTTAGTTGCCATCCCCATAAAACAACTAGAATTCATGGTATATAGCAGTATTCTATAGTATCATGCTAAAATAGGCATCTTGTAGTCTTCACTGGGGAAAAAAATAAAAGTGGTACATTTCCTCTGTCTGAATTCATGAATGCTTGTTAAAATAACAAAATATTTGTAACTATGTCTGTGTTTTTTTCCTTCAGTGTCCCTGTGTGGAGAGACCCAGCAACATCCCTTGGCATTAGTATAGTGGGGGGTCAGAATGTTATAAAACGACTGAAGAATGGTGAAGAACTGAAAGGTATCTTCATTAAAAATGTACTGGAAGACAGTCCTGCTGGCAAAACCAAAGCATTCAAGACTGGAGACAAAATACTTGAGGTAAGTAGTAAGATTCAGAAACTGGAATAGCATAAAAGTCTTAATCACCAAAAAACAGTTTATTTGATCCAGGCTTATTGTTTCCATTTGTGGAACAACCTCTTTTTTCCATACTGTCAAAATGTAGTAGAATGTATGTATATATGGTGATTAAATGAAAAAAAAATCAGCTGAATGCTCTTTTATCAAATCAGAGTGATTGTAAATGCAATCACAGAATACAGTGTGTAAACAATAAACAGGTGCTTTTGCATGGGCAAGCTCACCTGCATACTCCACACCTCAACAGTTATATAATACACATGATAAAACTCAGTAATTGAATGCGTATCAATAAATTATCCACAGAATTGTCTTGCATGGCCCCTCCTGGACAAAGAGGAGTAACATTGTTGTATTCTTTATCCAGTGGTGAATTTGTCCAGGCTGTTAATGGTCTTAGTGACTGATTACATTATATCAACCTACACACACACTACATATATATATATATATATATATATATATATATATATATATATATATATATATGTTATATGTATTTGGGTCTATTTCACTTCACCTAAAACTCATTTGACAAAATCCAAATCACCTAAAGTTCAGGTGATTTGGTCTCAGTCAAATGAAAGTCAGTCAAATGAGTTGTAGGTAAAGTGAAGTAGACCTCTATATATATATATATATATATATATATATATTTCTATATTATATCAGCAACAAATAAATACATAGAATACCTCTTCATCGACCCATTTACAGGAAAACTCCACAAACGATCATTACATCCAGATTTTTCCCACAGTAAGTAAGCAGTGGGCCAATGTAATGATCGCATAAAAACAGAAAAATTTAAAACCCACCTTGGTGGGGGCCTGTGCCCCCACACCCTTCTAACTAAATATACCATCTCCGAGATCACACTACTGTGGGAAAAAAGAGCAAATTCTGGAAGATGGCCCACTTGTTACTTGTGATGTAAGATCGTTCCTGGAGTTTTGCTTTCGCTGAAAATGGGTCAATGAAAAGGTATTTGATGTATTTACATTTTGCTGAGATTTTATATATATATATATATATATATATATATATATATATATATATATATATATATAAAAAATTGACTCCAAGATTGCACAGTACTGGAGAAAGGGGAAAACTACATTAATCCTTTTAATCCATGTTTTTGCTGGCTTCTGCACACTTCTTCATGGAATGTGTTAGTTGGCAAAATGAGGTCTGCATTTTTAATTTAACTAAAGTTCACTTTGATCAATAGGGGTATCTGTGTGTGTGTCTGTGTGTGTGTCTGTGTGCGTGTGTGTCTGTGTGCGTGTGTGTCTGTGTGCGTGTGTGTGTCTGTGTGCGTGCGTGTGTGCGCGTGTGTGTGTGTGGGGCAAGTAGGGGAGATTTATGTAATATGAGTGTATGACAATGCTTCTAACTTAATTATACTTACCAAAAACTTCACAATGAAAGCCTCTGTAACCTGAGCGTAGACTTCGCACAAAAAATATCCGAGTCAAAGAAACTCTGTAGAGAGTTAGGTTAAGGATAAGGGGTAGGGATAGTGCTAGTGTAAAGAGTGTCTGTGTCTTGTTTAGTTTTAGGGTCAGGGATAGGGTTAGAGTTAGATTTATGGTTCTGGTTTGAGTTAGGGTTAGCATACATGAGTGAGCCTTCCCCTGCAGTACGTTACTCATTTGTGCTAACCCTAACCATAGCCCTACCCCTAAGTCTAATTTGGACCCTAACACTAACCCTCTGTCCCTGAGCCTAACATTAAACAAGGCACTTCTTCGTACATCACCATTTTCACTTGCCTTTCCGTGCTGTACCCTTCGTGTGGATTGAAGTGCTCCTGGGTCAGAACTAAATGTTTGAAATGCAGAAAGACGTGGCGAGGGCTGATAAAGTAAGGAAAGTTTGTTTTTAACTGGTGTTTCACCAGTGTTTAGCAAGTACCATTGGCATAAACTTTTTTAAAGTGTTTTAAATGTGTGGAATTACTCACATTTATCCAGGCTAAGTGTCATTATTTTTGACAACATTTGAACAGCGCAGGTCTTATGACGCTGTATACATTTTGAATGTGAATTGTTCAACTAAACCATTGGGATATGTTCTTCATCTAATTTTTATTTGATTTTATGGCGTTTTAATGTCATTTTTTTATCATTTATTTCTTACAATTCATTTACGACTATATTTCACTGTGAATATATTCTTTAGAGTTGTAGGTGATAGGATGTTTGTTGATATTCTGTTTTTAACAGTAAGTGAGGTGAATGAAGGGTGGGGTTCTTGTATTTAGTTATTTAATTGTTTAATTAGTTAAGCACAACTAGGATTGGGCACAGTTAGTAATGTGCTGTTCCCATATTAGTATTTTAGTATGTGCTTTTACATTTATTGGATTTTCTTGTCTGAAGAAGCCCGGACTGTGGCCGGATGAAAAGTGTGTGTCATTAGAAAAGCAACTTAACGCATCTACTGTTTGCAGCTTCCTTTTCTTGCACTGGCCATTTTTTTTCAAGTCTTGGTAGGTTGAAGAGCTTTTTCTTGATTAAACAGGACACACACACTTTACATTAGCCCTGTTCTTACCTCTAACCCTAATACTAAACAAACCATGCGCACTCATTATACTAACCCTGCCCCTAAATCTAATGCTGGAACTGTCTTGATTACACACACACACAAAAACTGAAAAATTCAGTATTTCCAAATGTTTGAGCATTCTGACATACTCTTCTTTCTGACTTGAGAGACTCTTCTATTGAAATATCAAACTATTAGTCTACTAATAGGTACCTGTATGTGTATGTATATATACACACACATATAAACACATGATTTATAATATTATAGTTAACCTGTTATTCTTCTTGTGCTTGTATATATATATATATAGATTGTTTTTCATCTTTGGCTTGTATATAATGAGGTCAAGACTTTAAAAGAGCCTTTATGTTATAGTTTACTTACCTGCAAAATAAAGAACATGTTTCCTTCTTATGGTTTCACTGAAAATAAAGACCTGCATATAAGAATAATTATATGTTTTGCTACAGTAAATGGGGCATGGAGATGTATTTTATGTGTATTTATTGTAACATGCTGGATTTAGAAAGTGGGTACTATGCCTTTAAATGTGCATTGCAGTTTGGAACGTGGGAATATTCTCACAATAGGAAAATACTCTGTATTAGTGAGTGATAAGTTCTGAATTACAAATTACCCATGGCCTTTAGGAAGTTGGTTCCTCATCTGGAGAGTCATCTGAACAAAAGTTGCTGGAAGCATAAAGTATGTCAGCTTGGTTGAGGTCAAACTGCAGAGTGTACAAGAGTGTGTACCTGTGACATATATGAACATTTGAGGCCTACACCCTGAATATCCTGCAGTAGCCTGTTTCTTGGAGGAGCTGTGTGAACAGTGTAAAAATACAGAAGGAACTATTTTGTGGAACTGTATGTCAAAGGGCTATGTTTATTTTGTTTATTTTGGGGGATGAGAAGCCAAGAGGTGCTGTTATTTTCATTTTGCAAGTGGAGGTGTGCAGTACACATAGTTTTATGTCACTCGGTGCCTCCAGTGGTCTTTGGGACATATTATCTATATATCCACGCACATACATGCATAAATACACACAGACAGATGTATAAAATATTCTTGCACACGCATATACATGTATATATCATAGTATATGTCTGTAACCAGAGATAGTACTTTTGGTTCAGTGCACTGCACTTTTCTTTACAGTGAAGGAACAACCTGAAATGCAGACAAGACTGCTATAGAGAAGTATATGAAACAAAAGCAAAATGTTTTACAATTCTTTTTTCCAATAAGCAACAAAAAGTATTTGCAGAAGCACCAAAGCCCAATAAACTTCTTCTCTTAAACTGGAATAAAATACCTCTCCGTTTGAAACAAACGATCCTTTATTATTGACCAACAAATGGAAATGCACGACAAGTTAATCACTCCTTAATAGAGAAATCCAAAGAGACAACAAATATTGAATCAAGCGCTTTCACCCGTTCCTATGACGGGCTTTTTCAAGATGAACTACCAAAAGCTCTTTGTGTGCTTAAATACAGCGTTTGTAAAACAATTAATCAATTAAAAGAATTGTAACAATCAAATTAAGTCAGTTGAAAACCTAAACTTCCTTTCTATTTAAAGAGAAATCACATTAATGAATGTTTGATTGTTATACATTTTCGTCAGGACATATTCAAAGTACATTCATCATATTAATTCTATTTTCTATTCTTTTTACGTATGAATAGTTCGTGTCATATGTATAACTATATAAAAACCAACATCAACCTTTACAGTTACTGTGAAGGTTTATCTGCGCTTGCATGTATTTTTATAAAAGGTTTTCCTGTGTGAGCAACTCCGCTGACATGCTGTTCACAGCGAGCGTGTTTAAGCGAAAAATGAATAGTAAATGTTGTTTAAATCAAGGAACAGTTAGTCTTTCTTTCACAATTTCTTTATATTTTTTCGAAATATGTCAAATAC
>NC_056744.1:714066894-714081894 GCF_019279795.1 Protopterus annectens
CCGGTGTTTGTCTTGGCACCACACCATCCTCAGAACAGCGGAGATTTAGGGCCTCAGGGAGCCACATTGGCAAGTTGCACTCTCCAGAGACCTCCCCAGAATACCCTTCTGATGAGGCTCCTTGGAAGACATGATGAAAGAGGAAGCATCTGAACTCACAAAACGAGTCCGTCACCTCAGACACTGACCTTGAGGAGTCAGAAAGGTCCCCATGGTTGCCCTCTGAAGATATCTCCTTTGCAGATATCTTAGAAATCCTGAAACAGAGAGGAGGCTGGAAGCCCATCAACCCTTTTGATGAGGAGTCAGTTTAGCTGAAGGCCTTCAGATCTCAACCGTCAGCCTCCTGGGTGTCTCCGCCTTTTGTGAATTAATGGAATTGGTTAGTCAAAAGGTGTGGGAGTCACCAGACACAATAGAACCAATCCCTTGGAGGCCAAATAAATTTATAACAGCTCCATCAGGCAAAAACTTTCTTACTAAAGGCTTCCCTGTAGATGCTATAGTGGTGGCATCAGCCACCAAGAAGGAACTTTCTGAAACATCCTCATCTGTCCATCGAGCAAACAAGGAGTCTCGATTGATGGACAGATATGGGAAGCGTATTTTCTCGTCAGCGACTTTTACCCTTAGATCACTGAACTACCTTTTGCACTTCACTAGGCTACAAAGAGATCTCTTTAAGGAGTAAGGAGATGCACTCCAAGGTTCACTAGCTGCAGGAGTTTCAGAAAAAGTGACTTCTCAGCTGTTCACCTTAACTCCTCCATAAGGCTGATCTCCTATGCAGCAGATGGAGCGAGCAGGGCAGCGGGTTCAGAAGTTTCCCTAAGGAGACACTCCTGGGTGTGGTTGTGTAACTTTGCTGAACCTTTTAAGTCTACCTTTGTCAACACCCCTTTTGATGGTTTTTCACTCTTTGGACCAAATGTCAAAGACAGACTCACCATATGTGAGCAGGAAGGAAAAACTCTCTTCCCCATTCAAGTAGGGTCCGAAGGGTGGAAAAATGTGGTTCAAAAAATCCCAGGGAGTTTTTCAGGACGTATGAGGTGAATCCTTCCCCAGAGGCAGAGGGGGAGGAAATAATGGTAGACATCGTCCACAAGGCAGAGGGGGTCCACAAAACCAGGGTGAATTTGATTCTTTTCACGGCAAACCCTTCCAGCACTCCTGAAAGGAAGCCTGTCTGTCCAACTCTGGAGGGAGTCGGGGGGTGATTATCTTTGTGCCTAGAAGCCTGACAAGACATCACAAGAGACAAGTGGTACAAAATATAATATCCAGAGTTTATTCCATTCCATTTTGCCTTCCTGTCCCAAAACTCAGAAGGATCTCGGACATTCCACCTAGTCAGAGGGAACAAGCAACTATAGAGATTCAAAAGTTGCTAGACAAAAGCGTCATCCAAGTCCCTGCAGACCAAATTGGATTCGGAACTTGCTCAAGATTCTTTTTAGTGCTGAAAAGAACAGGGGACTGGAGACCCATGTTGGACCTCAGCAAACTAAATGAATCCATAAAGAAGTCCAAGTTCCGAATGCTAACAATGCAGTCGGTTCTTCCCTTTGTAGGGAAAGATGAGTGGATGTGCTCAATAGACCTCCGAGATGCTTAATACCATATAACAATGGGCAGACTATCAAGGAGTCACTTACGTTTCTGCCTGGGAGATGGTCATTACCAATTCTGAGCTCTGCCCTTTGGTCTCATTACAGCCCCTAGAGTGTTCACCAAATGCATGGCAGTAGTTACGGCTCACTTGAGATGGCTAGGAATCCAGGAGTTTCCATACCTAGACGACTGGCTCCTAACTGCCACCACCAAGCATCTACTATAGTCAAGAGACCAAACCTTACAAATTTGTTCTCAGTTAGGGATAACAAACTCAGGAAAATCTGCCTTATTGTTTTGTCAGGATATTACCTATATAGGAGCAGAATTAGACACCGTTTCTATGATGGCAAAGCTACCCGCAGAAAGAGTTTTTGTACTCAGACAAATTACCAATCTCTTACCAAAGACAAAACTAACAGGGAAAACAGTCCTGAAAGTTCTAGGAACAATGGCAGCAACGATAACCCTAGTCCTGTTATACAGAATGCACATGAGAATTCGTCAGTGGCTCCTGTTTTCTCAGTGGTCCTTACAAGAACTTCCCATGTCTCACCAGATCAGCATTAGAGAGTCATGCAAGAAGGATCTAAGATGGTGGCTCCTTTCCAGTCATGTCACGTTAGGTCGACCCTTTACCCCACAACAACCTCTAGCAACAGTGACCACAGACAACTCCCAGATAGAGTGGGGGGGCATTATCTGGGGAGGACAGTCCATGGCACGAACACAAGACCCATTTGCACATCAATGTTCTAGAGATGAGAGCAGTGTTCTTGGCATTGCCAGCACTTCAGAACTCTCTTCCACTAAGATCAATTGCAATTCATTCGGACAATATGTATGTGCTTTGGTACATAAACAAGCACGAAGGAAGCAAGCCTTACCCCCTTTGCTGAGAGGCTCTCAGAGTATGGCATGAGCAATCTCTCCCCAGTGCTTTCTGATAGCAACGCACATCCCGGAGAAGTCCAATGTGATAGCAGACAGGCTGAGCAGAGCAATATTGATGCCTCACGAGTGGTCCCTAACGAAAGAGATAGCGAAAAGCAGATACCAAAGATGGGGACAGCCTTGCTGTGACCTAGTTGCCACTCCCATGAATGTCAATTGTAGCAGCTACTTTGCCCTAATCCCCCCTGCGGGGGAGTCACCAAGGGATGCACTTGTCCACGATTGGCCCTCGGGACTACTTTATGCATTTCCTCCTTTTCCCCTAATACCCAAAGCCATTCAGAAAGCCTAGTCATTGGGAAGCAGGATAATTCTCATCGCTCCATACTGGCCTCGTCAGATTTGTTTTCCCTTTCTCTGGCCTCATCTTCAGGAGGAACCGTGAACTCTGGACCCAGTTCCAGACCTCTTGACTCATATGTCGGGAACGCTGCACCCTTCCCTCCAACTCTCAGTTTGACAGCATGGCTGCTGCAGTTCCCAACTTAGTCAGGCTTCACAATTTTACATCAGTAGTTAAACATATCTTGGTATCCTCGCACAAGGCTACAACGAGGAAGCTATATTCTAGTAAATGGAAAAGTATCTCATACTGGGCACAGAGTAAAAACATCAACCCATTTTCTGCCCCAATCATTTCTATTCTTGAGTTCCTATCAGATCTTTTTCAACAAGGTTCAGCGGCAGTTACTATTAAGGTGCAATTAGTTGCAATCTCAAATTTTCATGTAGGAGACAGAACTTTGAACTTGATGTTACACAGATTATGTAAAGCATTCATAAAAGGTACCTGCTTATTAAGACACCCCCCCCATTAAAGAACCACTCTCACCATGGGACTTTAATTTTGTTCTAACATACCTGACCTTACCCCCATCCCCATTTAAACTCTCAGCAACTTGTGACTTCAAATTTCTGTCTTGGAAAACAATTTTTTTGTTGCTATTACCTCTGCAAGATGAGTTTTGGAATTGCAAGCTTTATCCATCAGACCTCCTTATTTGATCTTCCATAAGGATAGAGCATCTCTCCAGACAAACCCATCATTTTTACCCAAAGTGTATTCACAAAATAACTTAAATAAATCTATTGAGCTGCTAGTGTTTTTCCCTAATCATGGCAGCAAGGCAGAATACAAGCTATACCAGTTAGATGTGCATAGACAACTTTGCTTCTGTCTACATAGAACCAAAGATTTCAGGAATTCTGATCAATTGTTTCTTTTTCAGAAGTCAAAAAAGGCATGCCAGTCTCTAAAGTGTCACACTCTAACTGGCTCTCAAATTGTATTACCTTTATTTATAGTTCTAATAACAGACTAATATTCAGAGTCAAGGGTCACTCTGTTAGGGCCATGGCAACATCGTTTGCTCATCTAACTAGACTATAAATGGACAGTATTTGTGCCGCTGCTACATGAGCAAGACCTCACACCTTTATCACTCATTATAAAGTGGATTTGGCCTCCAGGGACAAGGGCCTCCTTTGCTTCCACTGTGCTGAGCGTGCTCCTCACATGCGTACTAGAATGTGGTATGCTATATCTCTGTCAGTGACTGAAGCAAACAGTGCAGCAACCATAAAAGTTCAACTAGGAAAGAAAAAGCAGCAAATGCACTGTGTGCAAACTTCCATCTCTGTGTCTTGGGAATTCGCCCCTATTCAACGCTCATACCAGTCCATAACACCTTCAATGAAACCAAGTAGAAGTAAACAAAAGTTTATTGTAATGCCAACAGACAAAGAATGGTTAAGCGCTTTCACTTGAATAAAACAAGCTTCCTCAGAAGAAGAAATAGACTTCAAATTCCAATTTAGAGGATGAATAGTGGAGTTGATCCAGTATACATTCATTTGGGCATTCATTTGTTTGAACGGAGGTTGTATGATTCACCAGAGTGCAGAAGTACAACTTCCAGATGTCTGAAATGGTTCTACTTCAGTAAGTGAATACACATTGGCATTCGTTCATTGGAAGTCAGCATTTCAGGTACAGATCGCACTATAGCAGGGATCAGGAAATGAACCCTTTCCCTCACTGTAGTGCAATCTCGGAGTTTGCATATTAAAGTGGGGGGGTGCAGGGGGGGGGCTTGCACCCCTGCATAACAATGTTTGGAGATGTTTTGATTTAAAAAATGGTTGAATCTGGTTTTCCCGATTACCATTTTCGAAATCTTGTTCCATTCAAAGTTGTTTGTTTATGCATTTAAAGTCGCACAATAGTGCGAATGCACAAATGTGTTTCAAACAAATGAATGTATACCATTCATTCATTTTACTGGCTGATCATGCAACCAGTGTGTGGTATTGCTGTGGCTAGATTTTTGTCCACTGACTTGATGGACTTGGTGGTGGCACCACCACCATCTACCCCTTGTGTACGTAAAAAACTTTAAAGCAAATCTAGATGTATGCCTTGGGCTACAGCTTATGACTGTGCAGTAGCCTTTGGATAAACTATCAGATCACTCATGCTCTTTTGCCTCCAGGTATGGTGGTAGTACCACAATTGTGCATGACATGAGAGTCAGACACATCCTTCCGGGCTGTATAATTGCCTGGTTCAGGTACTGGGAAGGTCAGGGTACAGAATGTGTTGCCAGTGTAGATACATCTCCCCCAGGGATTCTGTCAATGTGGCAGTGCATTCGAAAAAGAGAGAGAAGACCTACCACATTACCAGGCAAAATTCTCCAACTGTGTTTTCACCTCATCTGGTGGCTATGGCTAGATTCACTATTCAGACTGTTGATTATGGGGTGCATGCCCATGTTATGAGTAATGCTGATGCTTCTACCACTGTTCAGCCACTCTGGGAACCTGACTTTGAAGGAGATCTGGAATCTGAGGTTTCAGAAGTGCCAGAGTCTGACCAGTCAATTTCTTTTGAAGACTAACAGGTTTGGAAACCCAAACAGATGTTTTTTTCAGAAATGCTGGCTAGATTTAGGGATTTATGCACTTGTGAGCAATCATCTGCTGGCCCTGAATTAACAGGGTATATGATCTTGTGGAGGATGAGGCCCTGGATGTTTAACCTTCTCTCCATTGATCCTAGCATTGTAAGATGTTTTTAAGAAAGCCTGTAATTCTCCCATGCTGATTCAACCACTGCAGAAAAAATGTTTAAGAAATTCAGGATTTGGTTGGCCGTACCCTGCTTCTGTGTCCCCACTGACTTTACCAGTAAAAAGATGGTCTTCATCAAACCCAGTCCCTCAAGATAAACTAGACAAGTGACTAGTTTCTCATGGAAGGAGGCTGAAGCAATCCAGCACAGCAGCTGTCAAAGCATTTAACTACCAGTGTTTTATGTAGTACTTTCTGTTGTGGTGTATGTTTAGTTTAGAAAGGTTTGCTGCATTGTTACCTGCTAAGCGATCATATGAGTGAGATTGTTTCCAGTGTTTCTTTAAGTGTCTAAACATGCTTTAGAGAGTGCCTTGGAGGGGACTGGTACTGCGTCTAGAAATGCATTGACATCAGTGGTGCTAAGGAGGTATGCTTGGTTGCACATCCAAAACTTTCCCGATGAGTTAAAAAATAGGATTATGAATACTCCACTTGATTCTGATTGTGTATTTCGTTCTGCAAATGCTCAGATCCTAAAACACTAGGATGATGGGTAAACAGATAAACTGATGTAAGGGGAATGTAAAATGTTATATATCCCCAAGTCACCCCCAATAAGCAGGGTAAATTTTGGTGACCTTATAAACAGACATCCCAGCTGAACAAAAACCAAGGCACCAAAAGAAAATGTCACAATGAGAACTATGACAAACCTAACAAGAGAGGTTCTTTTCCCAAAAAGTATGACCCCACTTCCAGTCCCAGACTATGTTGTGGCTCAATTCCAATCATTCCCCAAAACAGAGTGGTCATGGAAACAGTGTTGGACCTATCCTTCTGAATACATTTATCAAGGTCCCCAAGTTCAACTGTTTTAGCTATACATTCATACTTTCACACAGTCATGATGGTTGACATTATTAGCTAGTCTGTACGTTTTCTGTGGAGTCTTGGTTGAGAAACTTCACATAATAATAATACAGAGTGTGTTCTTGAAATAAGAATAGCTGAATTTTAAGTCTAGATATATGCATTCATTGTCTACTTCATTCATCATTGTGGCAATATTGGCTAGTAGCACTGCTGGAGGTTGTAAATTGCAAGAGTGAAGGGAAGAGAGGAGAGGAAAGAGAGCAAGTGTTAGAGGGAGGAGTGAATGTTCAATTGGCATTAGACTGACCTTAGGATTGGGTAGGAAGAAGAAGCTGACACTAGTACAGTGAGTCGATCGACCAGGGGAGAAACATGGGCATAGGCAGTTTCCTAGATATTGGGTTTTGAGGAGTTTTTTAAATTGGAGGGGGGATGTGGTTGAAGTTAATTGACTTGGGAGTGAATTCCAGATATTGGCAATGGAACAGGCAAAGAGAGATTTACCAGCTGTATTTCTGTGTTTGATGACATTGACTAGATTTTGATTATTGGATCTAAATGTACGAGTGGAAGTGTAGGGATGAATTAATTGCTGGAGTGCTGGGATGTTTTCTGGGAGCTAGTCGATTTTGTGTGCTATTGAGAGTTGCTTGAATAAGAGTAGTTGTGGTAACTCAAGCCAGTTAAGTTGCCTGAGGGCAGGATAGTGATGTGATCTATAGGATGCATCAGTGGCAAATTTTGCAATCCTGTTGTAAAAGGATTCCATTTTGCTTAGTTTGCTGTGATGTAATTTAGTAAATACTGGGGAGGCATAAAGCAGGATAGATAGGAAGTGTGTCCTTGCATTAGTGGCTTTGGTATGTTTGGTGAGAAACTGTTTGTTCCTATAAAGGAGACCCAATGTTTTGTTGACTTTTTTATTGTTTGGGCTATGTGTATGTCAAATGTCAGGCTGTTGTCAATTTCTACTGCTAGGAGTTTAGTGTGGGTGGTTGGGCTGATTATTATGTTTTCCTTTGATTTTATTGTAAAGCTGCTGTTTGTAGGGGGGGGGGGGTTCCTGGACTGAAGAGAATGAGTTTTGTCTTTTTAGGGTTTAGTATCAGTTTGATTTTAGAAAAAACAGGATTCTATTTGTGAGAAGTTGTTTTGAGTTATGGTTTGGAGCTCATTTAGGGTGGAGGCAACACATATGATAGTGGTATCATCTGCGTATTGCACAGTTGAGGCTGAGAGAGAGGCTGTGGCTATGTGCTTAGTGGAGAGAGAACATCAGTGGACCTAGGGTGGACCCTTGTGGGATGTCTATGGCTACTGGTAATAGGCAGGACAGTTGACCTTGCCATAGGACTGCTTGCTGTCGATTGGATAGGTAGTTACTGAACCATGATTTGGTGGAGGGGCTTATGTTAAGGGTAGTTAGTGTGTCTAGGAGCATTGAGTGTTTAACCATATCAAAGGCTTTGGATAAGTCTAGGAATATGGAAGCTGTAAATAGACCGTTGTTTCTATGATTATTGACAATATCAGTGAAAGAGAGTAGTGCTGTTGTGGTGCTGTGGTAGGGTCTGAAGCCGTGCTGTGATTTGGCTAGTAGGTCGTTTTTTTGGAGGAATTTCATTAATTGAGAATGCACAACTCTTTCCATTATTTTAGATAGGGGAGAAAGAATAGCTATGGGTCAGTAGTTGGTCAGATGTTCTTCATCTCACATTGCTGCAGTCCTTACATATGGGTAGTCCGCTGTCCTCGGTCGTCCCGAATACCAAAGTATAAGGCTGACGTCGGTCAAGGCGCTTAGAACTGACATCAGAACGTCAGGGTACAAAAGCGCATGACCGACGTCATATCCTCAGTCTTTTTTGCCGCATGGTCCGATGCAGAAGCAGCGTTGCAAGTGCCGTTCGGCGTTCTGAAATTTTTCAAGTTCGGAGTTTCAGACCGAATCAAAGTTGGGTACCCGGAATATTTTGGTTTTTCTTGCCTCAGTGTTTTACCGGATGTCAGAAAAAGTGAATAACTGTATTTCTTGTGGGAAACAGATACCGCATAGGGATTATCATTCTTTGTGTATTCCTTGTTTGGGGCCTGAGCACAACGTTGTTGGGTGTCGCTTTTGTGCTAGATTCAATAAGCACACTATTGGTTAGATTGTGCTAGGCTGGTCTTCGAAGCGGTGCAATTATAAGATGCCGCCTTCTCCGGCTTCGAAGAAGCGCAAAGACAAAGCAGTTAAACCTAGGCAAGAAGAGTCGTCCGTTCGGACGCCGGTTCCAGTGGAACCGTGGTTCCGACGGAGGCTTCTCTGGAGTCCCAGGGGGAGACTTTGATATTGCAGGATGTGGCCTCTCAGGAGGCAGGTCAGGCTGAAGGGGCTTCCCAGGTTACTGTACTCCCCTCCCTTCCTAGGGTGGTTAGGCCCTCTCCTTCTGTTTCCAAGGCTTCTCCCAGAGGCAGGCCAGGTTTAGCTTCTGTTGGGGTCTCCTAGTGCAGCAGGGTCTGTGCCCAAGAAGCACATGCTTAAAATGGCAGAAGATTTGATTACTCTGATTAGAGGTTCTTTGCCTCCTGATAAGAGGCCTAGGGTGGAGCCAGAGTTGGGGAGTTTTGAGCAGGCTTGGATGTTTCTGAGTCTTGGCTGAAGACTTGCAGGAGTACTCTCCTTATTCTGATTCTGATGCAGATGATTCCTTCTGCTTCTCCTCCAGAGGATTTTTCTTTTCAGAGACTCTTCATTCCATGAGGGAACATTTTAAGTGGGAAGGTCAGGACTTCTCTGATTCCAGGAAAAGGCTTAGGGAATTTTTGCTTTTGCCCCAGCATAGGCCCTTGGCTATACCTCCTGTTCTGGATGTTGTGGAAGATGTGTTTGCAGAGGCTTCACTTAATCCTGATTCTCTGCCTCCTGCTCCTGTTAAACCGGATAGGTATTACAGGGTGCCTGAGGCTCATAAATATCTTTATAAGAGTCCTAGGGCGGACCCATAAACTGTTAGTCAGGGACCTAAGGGTGTCAAGGCCTCTGTTGTAAAAAATCCAGTTCCTCCAGATAAAGAGGCCAGAGCTTTGGATAGATGGGGAAAGTCAGTCTATACATCTTCTACCCTAGCTATGAGGGCTTTGAATTGCCAGTTTCATATGTTGAAATATCAAAACTATCTTCTTTCTCAATTGAAGTCTAAGGTGGATGCTCTGGCGGAAGGCATTGAGTGTAAAGAATTACAAGATTTGGTGCATGTTTCAGAGCAGGTGGGTAAGCATTCTTTACAATGTGGTTTTGATGCTGTACAGGCCTCGTCTAGAGTGGCTGCCACTGGTTCAGTTCTTGCACGCATGGCTGAGGGATCAGACTTTATCTGACCATGTTAAGACAAGGATTTTGGATGCTCCTTTACAGTCTGATGTGTTGTTTGGTTCACCTGTGGAGTCAGTCTTGAAGAAAATGGAAGACAAGGCTAAGTCCATGCAGGCTGTTAAAGATTTTTGCAAGTGCAGCCTCCAAAGTTTAGTAGGAATTGGCCTGCTAAGGGGTGGACGTATCCTTCTTATGATTCTCAGTCTAGGGGTAGATCTAGACGTGGTAGGGGTAGAGCTCAGAGTTCTTTCAGACCTAGAACAGGGAGTTCTCCTGCACAATCTTCGGGTGAGGGCAGGGCCAGTCCTTTCGTAAACAGGCCCAATGACCTACCTTTTCAGCTGCCAGACCCTTCTTGCCTGGCAGCTCCTTTGGGAGGAAGGTTGGCACTCTTCAAGGAAAATTGGAATTTGATTACCCAAGACAAATGGGTATTGGATATCATACACCGAGGTTACAAGTTTTATTTCCATACCTTGCCTCCTTTCAAAGGCATGCCGGACGTTCCTCCTCAGCAAAGACTAGAGGCTCACAAACAAATTTCTCTGCTACTTCAAATAGGGGCCATACAACCGGTCCCTCTGCCAGAAGTGGGCCTAGGATTTTATTCTCGCCTGTTCCTAGTACCAAAGAAAGGGAACACGTGGAGACCAATCTTGGATTTATCTATCCTCAACACATATCTGGACATTCCCAAGTTCAAAATGTTGACGTTACAACAGCTTTTACCTCTGCTGGGCAAAGATCACTGGATGGTGACTCTGGATCTCAAGGAGGCTTACCTTCATGTTCCTATCAGGCTCAGTTGCAGAAAGTATCTGCGTTTTCGGCTGGGACTTCTCATTATCAGTTCTCTGCATTGCCCTTTGGCTTATCTACTGCCCAGAGTATTCACGAAGGTTCTGGCTCCAGTGATAGCTTTCTTCAGGCTAAGAGGAATACAGATCTATCCTTATTTGGATGATTGCCTGATTCTGGCCCAAGGAAAGGATGAACTTCTTCATCATTTACAGTATGTGATAGCAGTGCTAAGATGCCTGGGGTATTCTGTGAACGAAATAAAGTCCAGTCTAGTACCCTCTCAGGACATGTGCTTTCTGGGTGTGAGACTGAATACAGCATCCCAGATGGCCTTTTTGACCCCGGACAAACAAAAGAATCTTTCTCTTTACTTCCATCAATTGTCTCATCAGTCCAGGCTGACTGCAAGGACAGTCCTTCAAGCCTTGGGGTTCATGGCATCTTGTATTCTGGTACTTCCCAATGCCAAACTGCATATGAGGAAGCTACAATGGTATCTCAAAATGTATCGACACAGCACTGCCAAGATATGGACACTGTCATTCAGATAATACCTTGCATTCAAAAGGAATTTTTGTGGTGGGCTCAGGAATGTCACCTAAACAAGGGACTGTCTGTGACCCGGCCAGAGGCGAGTCAGATTCTAACGACAGATGCCTCAGACAAAGCTTGGGGAGCTCATCTAAATGGAAAGTGGGTACAAGACACGTGGCCTGCCAGACTTCAACATCTACATATCATCTTGAAGGAGATGTTAGCAGTCCAATTTGCATTAATAGCTTTCAAGGATTTACTTCTTCCAGGGCAGGTGTTGGTTCTAACAGACAACACGACTGTCATGTGATACATCAACAAGCAAGGGGAATTCTTATCCTCTATGCAGACAAGCAATGATTTTGTGGGAGACTGCTCTCAGTTTACAGCTGAATCTTCAGGCAAGGTTTCTGCGGAGCACAGAACTCCTTAGCAGATGTGTTGAGCAGACAAATTATGGATCCCCACGAGTGGAAATTGGATCCTCATGTATTTCAGAAATTGACAGTGTTATGGGGAACTCCAGACATAGATCTGTTCGCTTCTCCACTAAACTACCAGCTGCCAAAGTTTTGCACAAAAGGTTTCATCCCACAGCTTGGAAAGTGGATGCTCTCTCATTCAGTTGGAGCAATCTTCATGTGTATGCCTTTCCACCTCTGCCTCTCCTCCCAAAGGTACTCCTGAAGGTCAGACAGGACAAGCCAAAGATGATTTTAATAGCTCCAGATTGGCCTCGACAGCACTGGTACCCATTACTGAGAAGTCTGGTACAGGAGCCTCCATGGCCTTTGCCTTCGATTCCACACCTGCTGTCTCAGGAGAACAGTCATTTACTCAATGTCAAACTTCACTCTCTACATCTAACAGCCTGGCATATTCTGTTTTAAACCCTGAGGGTCTCAGCTTCCACAGCAAGTTTTGAATGTTATTTTGGAGGCCAGAAGGCCTAGTACAAGGAAAGTGTACGCAGATAAATGGAGGAGGTTTTTATTTTGGAGTACAGCAAAGGAATTTGATGTTTCTAAGCCTAATTTAAGTGTGGCTCTTCAATATCTTACTGAGTTACTGGACAAAGATTTGTCCTTCTCCTCTATTAAGGTTCATGCTGCAGCAATTTCTGCTCACTATGACTGTGACCCACCATTGTTTTCTCATCCTTTGTTTAAGCAGTTCCTTAGAGGGGCAAAGAATATAAGACCCCACGAGAGCTCCTACTCCTGCTTGGGATCTCAATTTTGTGTTGGAGAAACTCACTCTACAACCTTTTGAGCCTGCAGCTACTGCCGAGTTGAAATATTTATCATGGAAGACTGCTTTTTTGTTGGCCATTACCTCTGCAAGAAGGGTTTCTGAATTACAGGCCCTTATGGCGGTTGAGCCTTTCTTAATTTTCCATAAGGATAGGGTATCTTTTAATCCTTCCTTTATGCCTAAAGTGGTTTCTAGTGTGGCTTTAAACCAAACTATTCATTTGCCTACTTTTTATGCAAACCCCCAAAATAAAGGGGAAAAGATTTTGCACACTTTGGATATACACAGGCAGTTGCAATATTATTTGAGCAGAACTAAAGGGTTCAGGCAGTCTCTGCAGTTATTTGTTTCTTTTGCTTTGGGTTCTCAGGGCAAGCCTGTTTCAAAACAAACTATTTCTAAGTGGATTGGGTTTTGTATTGCTTTCTGTTATTCCCATCATGGTAAGGAGATTCCAGCTGGGATTAAGCCTCATTCCACTAGGGCTACTGCCACTTCTACAGCTTTTTTAAAGGGGGGTGGCAACTAAAGATATTTTGGAGGCAGCTACTTGGAGTTCAGTGCATACTTTCTCCAAGCATTACCACCTTCCACTTTACTCTAAATCTAGGGCTGGTTTTGCCACTGCAATTTTACAGGGCATTTTGGCAGCTCCTAATGCTTTGTAGTTTTGCCATCCTCCCTTACCTCTGCTTTGGGATTCTACCCATATGTAAGGACTGCAGCAATGTGAGATGAAGAACATAGTACAGTTTTGTACCTACCATAAATGTAGATGTTCGAAGATCCACATTGCTGCAGTCCAACTCCCTCCTTCCCCTCTGTAGTTAGAGGCGGTTGTGTGGTTTGGGTTGTGTATATTGTAAATATTGTAAATAGGATTAGTGCAGGGGTGGTTAATTGGTTTTTTGCTGTCTTTTGGTTTTGGCCTTTCTTTTTAGGGCCTTCTGACATCTGGGGCAAGAAAAGACTGAGGATATGACGTCGGTCATGCGCTTTTGTACCCTGACGTTCTGATGTCAGTTCTAAGCGCCTTGACCGACGTCAGCCTTATACTTTGGTATTCGGGCCGACCGAGGACAGCGGACTACCCATATGTAAGGACTGCAGCAATGTGGATCTTCGAACATCTACATTTATGGTAGGTACAAAACTGTACTTTCTAGTGATTTGCCTCCTTTATACGATGATATGATGTGGGATATTTTCCATAAGTTGGGAACTTTACATTCTGATATTGATCTATTAATAAGGATGGAAACTGGGTAGGCTATTACTTCTGATGCCATTTGAAGGAAGTCTGCTGGCAGGTTTTCAGCTGCTAGGGTGGTTGGTTTCAGTTTTTTGAGGTGTTTAGCAATTGTATTTGTAGATACTGGGTGCAGGAAGAAGTTAGAGAGGTGGTCTACTGAGCTGGTATGGTTGGGGGTGTCTGAAGATTTGGGAGCATTAGTACTATTTTGGGTGTTTGCCAGGGCTTGGACAGTTTCAGTAAAAAATTTATTAACTGAGTGGGGATATTATCGTGGTTAGTTGGTAATACAGGTGTGGGGGTGGAGGATTTTCCTGGGTGCAGTAAGTTGCTTATTGTAGCCCAGAATTTGTTAAGATTATGAGCGTGTTTTTCTTGCATGGATTTATAGTGGTTAGTTTTGTCTATTTTTATTTGTTTTTTGACTTTGTTCCTAAGCTCTTGATAGTTTTATTTCATTGAAGTGGTTTTGACTTTGTGAAATTGTAACCAGGATTTGTCTCTTTCTTTCATTAATGCTTTGGTATCTTTTGTTAGCCATGGGGCATATTTGGTTTTGATTCTAATGGTTCTAGAGGGTGCATGCTGGTTTAGAATCTTTAGACTGTTGAATTAAAGTACTGTACAGCTTTATCTATAGATAGTTGTTTTATTGGGTTCCAATTGCAGTATTTAAGTGCATTGGTAAATTCAGTGGATTTAAAAGATTGTTTGTTCTGTGTTACCCTGAGTATAGGTTGGTGAGTATGGTGTGGTCTATTCCTAATTATGTAGGTTGCTTGGTGGTCACTCAGACTCTCTGGAAGACAGCCTGATTGCTGTGCTTGAGTGGGGTCAGATATCAGAATCCAGTCTAGTATAGACTGGCATTTGCTTTTCTTGTCAATTCTAGTGGTGTCAGTTATAATTTGAGAGAACCCATGAAGGTTAATGTGGACTGTTGGGGTTTGGCTGGTGCAATCAGACCAGTCAGTGTTAAAGTCGCCTAATAGTATGGTTTCTTGTGGGAGATAGATGGACATCCAGTCTAGTAGGCTTTCTAGTTTAGTAATGTTATTGCCTGGTGGGATATAACCCCCAGCAATAATTATTTGTTTATTGGAATTAAGTTTTAATCTTGCAAGAATTAGTTCTACATCTTTGATATCAGAATTACATTCAATTTGATCTATATTGAGATAACTTTGAAATAGGATAGCTACACCTCCTCCCTTTTTTCCAATTCTGTCTTTGCGTAGAATATTGTATCCAGGACACGTATTTTTGTTACTATGGTTATCTGGTT